>NC_053023.1:592894223-593028340 GCF_003073215.2 Triticum urartu | reverse complement strand
ATTTCATCGGCAGTTTACTTAGCAGTCAGTGATGCCAAATGAACTGCAGAAGCGTTGTTCCACTCATGTTTAGCCTGAACTGATATGTGTGTCCAGGATTGTGAGCAAGGGGGAGTGGATACTGCTGTACGTGCTTGCAAAGGACGAGGAGGGCTTCCTCTCCAGAGAAGCTGTTCGCCGCTGCTTTGATGGTAGCCTGTTCGAGTTCATCGCCCAGCAAAGGAGGGAAGCCCACGACAAGCAGCACTAGAGTTGCAACGCTGTCATCTTCGTGAGTAGGACTGTAGACCAGATGGATTACCTCATGTATGCCTATATATGAAATAAGAGAGGAACGAGTATGAAGTTCAGAGAATAAAGTTGTACACTTCTCAACTAAACTTGAGAACATAAGTACTCTGTACTGTGGTTGTTGAATTTACTGTGATTGTTGAATTTTCTTACTTTATTTAGGGGTAGTTGTACTACAGCTGTGACAATTAATTTGAATCGAAGAGAGTACTAACTCGATTTTCTTTTGAGACAAGATTTTTTTTTGAGAAGATTTATTTTCTTGAGGGAAGAGTACTAACTCGATTGTGTTTACGCTGCGGTGATTTCCCCATAAACGGCCCGGCCCAGTTAGTCAGACAAAAATATGGTCCATGTACACTCGGAAGGAAAAACAGATCGAAGAAGACCATTCACTCCTCGCTCTAAAAAAATGTTTTTTGGCCAGATCTAAATAACGAATTATTTAAAACACATCATGATTTTTTTAAAGTGGTGGATTTAAAAAAATATACTTACTAAATAAAATACTTGTGCATAATTAAAATAATCTTCGCAGACATTATTCTCATGAAGAATAACTGTGCATAATTTAAAAATGTTCACAAATTTTATAGATATTCATAAAAATATTATAAAATAATTTTGCGTCATTTAAAATGTGCAAAAAAAATTATAGATGTGCAAAAATATATTTTAAATTTTAGATTATATTTTTTTGGAAAACAGTCTTGCATTAAAAATTGGTGAATTTTAGTTGTGTTTGTAAATTGTAAAAATAATTCATGTATTGTAAATGACTAAAATACAAGAAAAATAATAACCAAATAATTAAAAGGATGAAAAATAAAGAAAGAAAAATTGAAAAAATTGGCAAAAGTTTGAATAGAAAATGAACAAAAAAGGAAAACTAGAATAAAACAAGGGGAACTAATATTCTATTTGTGCTCCTATGCGAAGAAAACTATTTTATTTTTTAGAAAATACACCTAAAAGGCGTGTTAAAACTGAGAATTGTCAATGAAGAAAGACAGTAGCCAATATAATGAAGATATAAATGGACACAAAACGACCAATAAATATACTCCCTCCGTTCCTAAATATAAGTCTTTCTAGAGATTGCACTATAAACTACATACAGATGTATATAGACATATTTTAGAGTGTAGATTCACTTATTTTGCTCTGTATGTAGTTTATCGTGGAATCTCTAAAAAGACTTATATTTAGGAACAGGGAGTATAATACATTGTAAATCATACTCACCATCTTTTTTCTTCAATTATACGCCATCTATCTGAGATTGAAAATTGCATTGAACCGGCAGAAAAGGAAAGGGACACCTGCAAACGCCCTCGCCATACCAGGCCTTGAAGACCACAATAACCACTCGCCACTTGAAATGAGACCTAGATTTCGCCCAAGGAACATCGATTGAGGCAACACCTCATGCAACAGGCGTCATATTCTTCACCACCATTCTATGGTGTTGGAAAATTGGATCACATCATCGAATGTATAATAGGATATTCCCATGTTAACACCATGAATGCAAGCTTGTGGTGAATAGAAGAAGAACAAATACACTTATTGCGGAGACAAATGTTTCTTTACCCCTCATAAATGGGATCCTGAAGTACTTGCTTTATTTATGTGTACGAGTAAATTCCAAAGACTAGGGCGGTCGTGGTATTCAAGATCACCAAGATAAAAAAACAGTTTGCTCAGCAAATACCTTTATAAGCTTTTGACAAAGGATGATGTATAGTAAACCCTTTTGCGCATCAAGTATCCAAGCTCAAATCCTTTTCCAAGGCATATAGGAAACCTGTAGACTGACATTTTTTGGCGTGTCTGATCACGGTGAAGAAACATCTCTTCCGTTTTGGATCTTTTGCAAAGGAATGGCTTGGAGATACATTTCGGAGAGGATACATGGTTGGGTAACACCACTCTTCGAGAACAATATCTAGCCCTAGACCATATTGCTCACGATAAAAGTAAGTGCAGTTGTTTTGAGCACATCTTCGCCTAATATTTATTTTAAGCAGGATTTGGTCGATCTCCACCTTGTGTCAAGGCACTTCCTCTTGGGGGACTGGTTGTGATCCAACTGATACAAGGCCAGGATGAATTCCGCTGGCACCTTACATAGAATGAAACCTTTACATAAGATTGCATGTACATGGCGCTTACACACTGAGATTACGCAATAACGAAAAGACTTGGATGTCAAAGGTACCACTAAAAATTAAAATTTCCTCTGATATCTTTCTCGAGGAGTGATCCTAACAAAGAACAACCTCGCTCACCACAATTGGCTAGAGATTAATATTGTTATTTACGTCATCACGATGGGACTATTAAACTTTATTTTGGCAATGTGAATTTACGCATTCTATATGGTTGGTGATCCAAGTTGCCCCCAACTTACCTAGCCCCCCGCAATGTTTGGATGTTGGATGGGTGGAGTTCCACAAAATTTTTGCGTGTCTATTAGGGTGGGAGTGCCAACCCTGATTTGCTATTTGAGTTTTAGCGGTAAAAAATCCCCTCCCCTTAGGTTAATTTTCGGTTTACACACTAGCTCCGGTTGTGATGTTCTCTGGGGTGTTGTTTACAATGATGTCTGTGCGTGCGGGTCGGAGCATGTGAGCAAAGTGTTGTTACCCAACATTGTTGGTGGCATGGTCTTGGGATAGGTCTCCCACACTCTACACCGTAGGTTTAGTTTTGCTTGCAATGGCTTTGCTTTTCTATTGCAGTGAATTATTGGTCTGTGCTCATTTGGGTTTGACTCTGTGGATCTTGGTTGTGTAGAGGCTGGCGTGTACTTATTATGTTTTCTATTTTCTTGATGCCACATTTTAAGTTAATAAAATACGCCTTTTATCAAAAATATGAGTGATTAAGGGAAAATCGGGATATCATTGAGACCAGGCCTCATGTTTATTTTGTAGTGCGGATTCAGCTGCTTGGTTTGGTTTCACTATATTTGGTATGCCAATTATTTAGATGCATCATAAGAGTTATTTTAGGATTTTTGCAATATCATATTTTTTGTATTTTTGTTACGGGATTGCTAAATCTCAGTCGACTGAGACTTAACCAAGTCTCAATCAATGCCATATTCATTTACATGAAGATCCGTTCAAAATTTTCTTTTTAGTCTTTTTTTCTTTTTTACTCCCCCCGTCTTAAAATAAGTGATACATGTTATGTCACTTGACTTAGACTTGATTAAGTCTCGATCGACTGAGACCTAGACACTCCTTTTTGTTAGCATAATTGTACGTAAAGTAACCGATGAAGTTGTTTTGGGTTGTGCCCATGCCCAACGACAACGAAATGTATTCATGAACATAGAGACAACAGTAAACAGAAGATGCATAATACTATATCACTCGAAGAAGATAAGTCTTACATGTCGTAATGCATGTCACCCAGCATGATGATGGATGCAAAACTGCTAATTAGGGGAGAAACTACCGCACCCCTCTTTGGCTGTAATAAGTATCAAGCCGACTGACTTGATCAAACCTTCAGCTCTTATTTTGCCGTAGTAACTTTTTTTTTTTGGAAAAGGGAGTACCCAGCCTCTGCATCACAATGCACAAAGCCATTTTTACCGTAGTAACTGAGGACAGCTTATTATACTAGAAGAACCAAATGCAGCATCCCCAGCACCAACTAAGATTAATTAGTTAATCAAGCTAGGTCCACCCTCAAGCTTAATTAACTAACCAATTAGTTAAGGTGGGTGATGCATGAAATGAGATCACTTGCATGTGGCGACGAGGACCCTCCTGGGCGCCAGCGACGGCCGGCGGCCGTGGAGCGTTGCGAGGTTGTCGAGGATGAGCACGTCGCCCTTCTCCCACCGGAACTGGATGCTCTCCTCCTCGATGATCTCGCCGCACCGGCGCACGAAGTCCGCCGGTATCTCGGAGCCGTCGGCGAACGTGGCGGAGCTGAGCTCCTTGCCGTGCATCCCCACCACCGTGTTGAACCACATCCGGCGGCCCTTCCGGCCCGGGAACACCCGCGTCAGCTGCCTCGGCCCGAGGATGGTCCTCACGCCGCCTTCCTCCGGCAGCCACTCCACGTCCATCCCCAGCGCGCGGGCTCTCTGCTCCGCCACGGCCTTGTCGGTGGTGGCGAAGGCGTCCTCCCACCCTCGCCCCCGCATGGACTTGGTGTCGTCCTTGCTCAGCGCGGTGAAGGTGTAGCGGAGCCCCTTGGCGTCCAGCTCCTCCACCATGTCCGGGAACTCCTGCAGCGCGCGCTCCGTCACCCGGAAGCTCGGCACGAACGGCGTCTCCCCGCCCTCCGGCGGTGGCACCTCGCAGAACAGGATCACCTTCCCCGGGAACTCCTTGATCTGCACGTCAATTCGTCACACAACAACACAGCGGCAATGGCGACGTCGCCGTCCGTCCATCAATCAATGGCGAACGAGCGATGGAAGCAAGCAAGATCGAGGTGCAGGAGTACTTACGAGGACCATCTCGTGGTGGTAGTAGATGAACTCCTCGAGGGGGCCCTCATTGGCGGTCCAGATGCGGCCGTGGACGTGGGTGCGCGGGGCGGGGCCGACGTACCGGATGTCCGGCCACCCGAGCGCGTCCACGATGGCGTCGAACTCCACGGCGTCGCGCACGCCGAAGCCGCGCAGCAGCACGCCGCTGTTGGCCACCACCTTCTCCTCCACCCACTCCCGGTTGGCCACCAGGGCCGCCACCAGCGCCTTGTGGTCGTGGCCGCTCACCTCCTCGCTGCCCGGCGTCAGGACCAGTGGCACCTGCTCGCCGTCGATCTCCACCTGGCCCTTGCACTCGCCCAGGCCGAAGAAGCCGTCGCGCGAGGCGGCGACAACAGCTGCAGCTTCTCCCATGGCGCCGGCCTAGCTTCTAAGCTCCGATGCGTGGATTGATACTTGGTACTTGGTAGTGCGTGCCTGACTGACTGTGAATACAATGGATATTTATACAGCGATACGGTGACAGTTCGGAGGTGACCCCTAACAAGGTCTGTGATGGAAACCATGCAACTCTTTTGACCTCTGTGATGCTTGGTTACCGTGGGAGACACAAACAAGCTCATCAATCAACAACACGACAGTAAATATTCACGAAAGTTCCGTTTTCCTTTTGTCCGGATCGAGCACTGAGAAATGCGCCGCTGCTATTGACCGGGCGGACCGAGTGCGCGCGCTGCCATGTCGGGGTGACGCCCTGGCTGGCGTCCTTTGCATTGCATCGTGGGCGCCTCGCGCCATAGCGCAGTCCAAACTGACGGATCGATCGGAGTTCGGAGCCTTCAAAAACAGTAAAAACAAAAAATCCTAATCGAAGAGACAGTAAAACTGAGCCACGTAGGACCTACAGCCATTGACGTCATCAATCATCACATAAGCGGTCAATAATGTTAAAAATCCGACGTCAGGTTTTTTAGCTTGACAAATTGAACGTTTCTTATGACAATTTAGGTGTGCCGAGGATGCAATTTTTTTTATCAAGTATGGCAAATTCTGACAAAAAACTGAAGTGTCATGCCTGCTAAAGGAACATGCCCCTCGTGAAAACTAAATTTGCTATAAAAATGTTTGATTTCCATGCTGAGCATCAGGGGTTGTTTTGTAGCGAAATCGGATGCTCCACACCCTCTAGTCCTTCCATCCGGTGTTACGGGCCATGGCTCAATTTTGTCTCATCGTGACTCCGCCCTTACCATTCACCGTCACCGAGACGGAACCTTCTATTTAGCACGTAGCGTGCTGGACAACGAGCAAACGCGCAGGTTGGCGCATGCTATTGGGCAGTCCCACTTACCCAATATTCTTATATTTTTTCCGGTACGAAGCAGACTACACCGATTTATTAATTTCACAAAAAAAACTAAAGTGGTTTTGAGCCAGTTTTTCCTAAAACAACAGTACTGCAACAATTTAAAAACATTCATGGTTTTCTAAAATTCTTCACAAATTTTAAAAAAGTTCACACACTAAAAAATGCTTGCAAATTCAGAAAAATTATCAATTTTAAAAAACTGTGCAAGAATTTTAGAAACAAAACAGAATTTCATAAAATATCCACCAATTCAAAAAATGCTCATCAATTCAAAAAAAATCCATACATTTCACAAATATGTTCTCCAATTCAAACATATATGTTCAAGAGTTTCAAAAACTGTATCAAAATTTCAAAATATGTTCTATGATTCAAAAAATAAGAATTTGCGAAATTCTTCATTGATTCAATAAATGATCACAAATTCATAAAATGCTCATGAATTACAAAAGAATTGTTCCCAATTTCAAAAAATGTTTGTATTTTCAAAAAACAAATCTAATACTCCAAAATTATTTCCAAATTTCAAGTAAACGGGAAAATTAAAATGGAAAAGAAAAGTCAAAAAATAGGGCTGATAATAGTAATAAAGAAAGCACATTAAAAAGAAAAACAGTGTTTAGGGGGGGGGGGGTGAATAAGGCTAGTAGATTGGCATGCATTATTAAAAATAAATTCAAGAACAAAATTGAGAATTGAGAAATGGGTATATTTTAAAAATTTCCTAGTTTTTAGAAAACACAATTTTTTTTTGAAATTCCAACACTTTTCGAAAATACAACACTTTTAAATTTAAGAACAAAATTTTGAAAACAGGAACAATTTTTGGAAAACACGCATTTTTTCTTAAATTCCCAAATATTTTTCAGAAGCACAAACAAGTTTTGAAATTACTGTACATTCATCGTAAACATGAACAATTTATGAATTTATGAAGAAATTTTGAAAACATAACATTTTTGGAAAATACTAAACTATTTGTGAAAAAAGTTTTTTAATCCGAACATTTCGCAGAAAAAAGATAACACTTTTGAAATTTTGAAAATATATCTGAAATTCCAGAAAATTGTTGGAAATTAAAAAATGACAGAAAAAACATTCAAATATCGGTTTAGTTTCCTTCTAGAAGGTTACCAAAACTAGTAAAACCGGATTGGAACCTTCAAGAAGGTTCCCAAAACCAGAACGACAAATTTGGTCATAATGCTAAAATGGTCAGCCTATTCCCAAAACCAGAATGACAAATGTTTTGGGTTTTATTTGTTCCTTTTCCGTTTTTTCACAAGAAGCACATCTGTGATTCCACAATAAGCACAGCCTGTGCGTCCATGAGAGAAGCACAATTGTGTCCCCCCCCCCCCCAAAAGAGAAAAACGTAGCTTGCGCTTCCACGAGATGTGCTTCTCGAAAATGGAAAAGCATAGCTCCCCTCGAGTGTTCTCTGTCGTTGACATTTGGCACCACTGTGCCAAATCGATTAGGCAGTTCATGCGTAGTTGTGGGCCTAATATGGCCATGGAGCTTAGGGCTCGTAAAGGAGCCCTTCTTGATCATATTAGGCCATTGGATGTGATTACAGGCGGCCTTGGCCTCTCTGCCAACGAGTGGCTCCAGCGTTACACCCTTGGAGCCTCCCTAATGGAGATCTTTAAGGGAGAAGATCTCTTTTGGCAGCGTAGGGTGGGGTTGGGGGGGGGGGGGGCTAGAATTGGCTTCTAGAGGGGGGCATACCGTCTATTTCCATGCCATTACGAATGCGTGGCGTCAGAAATGCTCTATCCCGTGTTTGTGGGATGGAGACGTCTCCTTGAGCAGTTAGGGCAGATCATGTCGCACATTTACTCCTTCTATAAGGAGCTCATCAAGGTGGGACCCCGCTCTAGGGTTTCTCTGGCAGAGGATTTGTTGGAGAGCAGAGGCCAATGTCTCGGCCATTGAGAATGGCGAGCTAACTTTTCCATTCTTGCCAAAGGAGGAAGGTCGGGAGATTGTTGTGATGGAGGCTAGTTCGTCCCCTAGCTCTAATGGCCTTCTGGGGGCCTCCTTCCAGAATTTCTTGTTACTACAAGTCTACAACCAAACATCTTATATTATGGACGGATGGAGTTCATTACATGATTCGTCCATGTCAGTTGTTGCGATAACCAAACATAGAAGACACCTCATGGATTAGGTGTATTACTGGAATGTGTTCAGGTGCCCCTTCCTGATTATTCCTAATTGTTATATTCTTTAGCTATTAAGAATTTCAGAATGGCTATGATTCTCTTTTTCTTTTGTGTATGAATATGGAGATTAACATTAAAGTTGCTCCAGGATCTCATGCTACTGCGAATAAGCCTAATAGATTGGCATGCATTATGTCTACAGCTTTACATTAAATTCAGTATTATGCGGTACATGAGTTCGTGAGTTAATTGCATAATGAAAAAAAAAACCTTGAACTTTGCCTCATCCGAATAATTCTGTACATGTTATATTTTCCTTTTTGCTCTCGGTTGTAGCAAGTTCCTTTGTGATGGTTTTTCTTTTCGGTGGTCGGACTTGCTTACCATGTATAATCGCCTTCTTTTATTCCTTCGGCTCCACATTACAACTCTAAAATTTACTGAAAACAAAAATTGGTAACTTCAGCCAACTACGAATTAGTATTACACTGAAGTTGCAGCATCAGATTGTTCTGCGAGTAGTCTTGGCATCAAGGGCATATCAATCTCCTGTAGAACCTCGAGAACCCGACCGATCAAACTGATTTGTTTCCACTTCACCCATAGTAGACATACTTTTGCACAGCTTCAATAACTAAACGTTTGAGGTTCTGGCATTTTCCAAACATGTTTGACATGCTCCAATTTTCTTTCTTTCCCTGAATGAACAGATGCTATAGAGCTATGGCTGGGATCTTGCCGGCTGCCATGGTGGTATCTCAATGTTGGCGAAACCGACCGCCTACATTGGCAAATCGTTCAACATGGACGGCTGCAACATCAGGGAAGCCATCCTCAGTTCCACTGGACTATGTATAAGTACCAGCAAATGGACCAGGATTCCGTACTTTTGCAGGTTCAGTTTTGCACCCGAGAGCGGCGAACTCGACCGGGCAATGGACTGCAGAATTCAGTTCAGGGGCTTGGTTCTCGGAGGCAATGTTCAGATGAGTGGTACTGGTAACTAGGGTTAAGTGAGTCGTCATCATGTAAAAAAACCCTGAAGAAATGTAATAACTTTCTACATTTTGTCTGCCTTGTTAATTCAAAAAGGAAATGGAATTTTCCTAATTTAATATTGGAGAGTGCTTCTGTTCTGGAGAACAGAGCCTTTCTAAGTTGTCTAAGAAGATGCATCTTTTTTTTTCCTGGTGGTTGTGAAAACTTCTTACTTGGTGTCCATTTGATGGTCAGCTTTTTTTCCATCATGGAGAACTATTTTGTAGGCTGTCAAATATAATCGTCTCTGTAGTAGTGAATAAGCAGCTTACAAGTGACACATCTCTAAGATGAAGTAATTATTGGGAGTATCTTTCTCTCTTAACAAAGTAGTGGCATTTATTTCGCTACAATGCTTGCTCTATACCATATACAGTATAAGATAAGTAAATAACAGACGATTTGGAGACCGCTAGCTCGCCTCCTTCTTTTATTCCTTGTTCTCCACATCACAACTTAAAAAAAAGTACAAACTCTCTTTATTATTATTACATTGAAGTTGCAGCATCAGATTGTTCCATCATAGCTGCAAGGAGTCTTGGCATTGGGGGTATATCAATCTCCTGTAGACCCTCGAGAACACGGACCACTTCACTCATAGTCGGCCGATCAAACTCACTACCTTGGATGCACCAAGATGCAACTTTGCAAACCCTTTCAGCCTCTTCCAAATTGAAGTCACCATGCAATTGTGTATCCATTAAACTCTTCACATCTCCCTCGTGAAGCTTCTTGATGGCTTGCACAGGGAAATATTCGTGATGTTGGTAACTGTTGCTGCTGCTCTCAGTGCTGTGTGATATTTCCGGTGAGGAATTCCTCCTTCCTGATATAATTTCTAGCAGTACCATGCCGAAGCCATAAACGTCGACTTTCGGTGTGATCGCCACTCCGCTAAGCCACTCTGGGGCAAGATAACCTATCGTTCCTCTGAATGAAGTCAGAATTCGGCTGAAATCCCTCCCCACAAATGCTGCCAATCCAAAGTCTGCGACTTTAGGAACAAATGCTGCATCCACAAGTATGTTCTCTGGCTTAATATCGCAGTGTATGATGCACTCGCGACAACTCTGATGCAAGTAGGACAATCCTCTGGCAATTCCTAGGGATATCTGATATCTGGTGTTCCAGTTTAGCACAACAGCATCAACATTATTGCTCTTCTTAAACAGATGACCATCAAGAGAACCATTTAACATGTGCTCATACACAAGTAATCTGTGATCACCTTCGCAGCAGAAACCAACCAATTTTACTAGGTTGATATGTTGGATCAGTCCAATTGAGCTCACCTCGGCCCTGAACTGCTTCTCTCCTTGACGGGCACCATCAAGCCTTTTCACTGCTACAGTAGTCTTCGAGTCACTTAACACCCCCTTGTATACAGAACCAAAACCTCCACCACCAAGCTTGTCAGAGAAGTTTTTAGTAGCACGAACTAAATCAGTATATCTGAAGGCTATAATCCCGCCAACACTGCCTTGATTGTCATAGTATGATGAAAGAAAACCACACCACTTAAATCTGTTCCTCCAAATCAGTAACAGAAACATGAGCATGAGTAACCCAAAACCAATAATGCTTGCAGCGGTAACAACTCCAACGTTTGGTTTTCTTTTGTTTTTCCTCAAACTTGGCATGAAATCTTTGGCAGCAAGACGGAGATAAAGAACATCTTTAGAAGTGTATTCAATGCCATCACTAAGAGTTACACTAAGCAACTCCCCATTCCAGACAGAGCATTTGCTATCATTATAGGAATAAGCAGTGCAGGAGCAGGAACCGAGACAAGTTTCTTCGCATTCGCTCTGAGTGGTGGCAACGGCTATGATTTGTGGGTTGTAGGGCAATGTAACTTGAGCAATGGGCTGGAACATGTCTGTTGAACTTGTGATGTTTTTGTCACTAGTGCAATGTGAAGGTGTATTTCTGATGCATCCTCCTGTTCGATCTTGAAACTTCCAATCCTGCGGCGACTTCTGAGAGAAGCTCTCCATGCAGTCACATGATGGATTTGGATTGCCTCTGCACACTGTAAAAGGTCCACAGGCAGCAGGCGCGTTGCAGGGATCGTCAGGTTGGGCATATATGATTTGCCAAGACTGATTAGCTTGCGACCAGTGATTCAGCTTTATCTGACCAGACATGTCTAGTGAGACAAATACAGAAGGCGATGGTTCATTATGTGAAGTGTACATGTAGTACTCCTCTTGGTCATTATCAACATATACTAGGTTATATAAGCCTTTGGTCAGAGGATTGGAATCAAGCAGTGAGTTGAGTACTCGCACAAGATTGAATGATGATGTTGTGGAGGATGCATACTGCCAATACACTACAGATGGGTTGTTGCGGCGACTGAGGACAAGCCCCCTGGTGTCTTCTAATTCAATGCTGTATGAGCCGAGCCCCGGATCAATGAGACTCTTCTTTGAGATGGGTTGGCGAGTGAAACTAGTGACCTTGTTTCGGCCTAACTTGGCACCAGCAAGCACAACATCTGTTGGGTAGTCGAAGCTCTGCCATGCCAGTAGGTCAGATGACCGGCTCTCTTTGAGGACAAGGTTTCCACTGTTCAAGAGAACGGCAGAACTAGTGGCTTTGATGCTGCTGTGTGTCCTATTATTGACAATGTGAGTGGACCAAACAATGGATTCATTGTTGGCGGCATGGTTTACTATGACAAGATTGCCATCTCTTGATATCTTGAGCTGTGTTAGGTTGACATTGGGGTTGGTGATGGGCTGATCCCTATTAGCAATCCATACGGTTGTGAGAACTGGGATCTTATTGAACCATATGCCAAGGTACCACAAGCTGGGGCTGGGAGATGTGGTGTTGTGGGATGACTTACTGATGGTGCTTGCTGGATGGAACTGGAAGAAGCCAAGCGCGAACTTGCCGTTTCTCGAGACAAGCTTGTCACCGAAGGCCAGGTTTTGGCCTGCCATGAGAGTGTCATTGCTTGCAGTTGCAGAGGAGGAGCACCAAGGAGTAGTGTGCACAAAGAGAAGCCAGAGTGATAATATGTAGAGGGGAGGCATGGAGAAGAATGTGAATGCTCTCTGCTCTGCTATTCAGAGAAGGCAGAGAATGTGTATATATAGACAGAATGGGAGAGGCTGAGCCTAACAAGTAGTTAAGGATGCATGCATGTTCCGCTAACTGACCAGAGAATTCACTACAATCCACTTTGGACAAATTATTCAGAGACGGACAGCGCTAGCTACTAGCTATTTACCCACTTGGGCTGCAACTTGAACTCAAAGTTAGTACAGTATTAACATAAAAAGCAAGTGCTAGATTAGCTTATCAAGAAGGAGGACCTTGAATGAAGCTTCCACCAAGCGGGCTGCATAGAACCACCATGGACGACCAGGCTTCCACCAGGTCAAGGTCAAGTCAATCATGAGGCTTCCACCAGGCTTACCAAACAGATCCTTCAGTATTTTAGTTATATCAGGCATGTGCTAACCAACAGACAATTTTTTTAAATCCATCCTGCAAATCTTTGCTTCAATGAATATCAACACAAAAGACCAACAAAAATGAGACCACAGACGCAAACTTAAAACACATAAGAGAGCACCTAGAAAAGGAACACAAATTAACCACAAGGGACGGTGGTAGTACTGTCAATATCCTTTTTTACTAACCAACCCACAAAGATAAATGTTTTTGCTTTAGATAATGATAAAGATAAATGTTTGTGTTACAAATACAAATTCAACGGATATGAACACAAAGTCACCATGCGTAAGTGTGACCAGCGAAAGAAAAAACAACAAATGTTGTAAACTAAAGTTGGCAACTTAAAACACATACTTGGCAGAAAAAAAGGGTAACTTATAACACATAACAAAGAGCTAGGGGGAAAAAGCAGAAATTAACCAAAGGGGCGGCAGTATTGGCAATATCTCTGAACTGAAATTCAACTAATACATATACAAACCATCCCAGGCTCATTGGACCAAGGTCCTGTTTGGTATAGACTCGTCAATTCCTCTCGTTTGGTCGCTCACACGCTTACTGGAAGCAGTCAATTCTCTGCATCACATTTGAGTGCTAATCTACAGAACATAAGATGACTGACGCGGGGAAGTCAAGATTGGTGACTACAGCGGTACTAGCTACATACCCACTTGGCATGGCAACTTGAGATGGGCAGCTGTACACCCATTCGGTGCTATCTATCTCTCTATATATAATGGAGCTTCCACCAAGTGGCTGCATGGAGCCAGCCATGGTCACAGTCAAGTCGATCATGAGGTTTCCACCAAGCTTACCAGGCAGATCTTTCAATATTCTAGTGCTATATGGCAAGTGGTACCTTGCCATACAATTTTTAAAATCCAACCCCCGAATATTTGCTACAATGAATATATTACAAATGCAAATTCAACAGATATCAATGCAAAAGACTAACCAAAACTCCCCCAAAAAAAAAGGCGACCAGACAGAATTATAATAAAAAGTTGGAAGCTAAAGTTGGCAAACTTAAAACATACAAGAGACGGTGGCTGTAGTGCCAACATCAGAGTACCAGACTCACGTCTGCAGGACTGAAATTCAACTTATACTTGACAAGCTATGGGACCGTGTGTCCCAGGCTCATTGGACCAAGGTCTCTTCAGTTTCAATATGAGTTCATTGAACTATCTACTCCGTCACTCTCATTTGGTTGATCACACGCCTATTGTGAAGCCAGTCGATTCTCTGTGTCATGCTTGTAAGGGCAATGGTAGCTAATTCTACAGAATGTCAGATAGAAAGCTACTTACTCAGGAACCTAACTGCCAAACTTTTTCCCTTATAGCATTTCCAAGTTTAGGATAAAGGAAATAATGCATAGCACTCGTAGAGTAGAATAGGCTGCCTATTCTACATTGGCAGAATAAGAAAATAGCAACAGACATAATTAGGCACAGTCTGAAAACAATTATTTAATCTACACCTGGCATCTTGACTAAGCATGCTAATAGTAACCTATCCACGGTAATTAGAAGTTCTGAAGTTACCATCCCATGTCTATAAAAAAACACCTGAACTATCACCTAGATGTTTTTATTGGGGATGATTCGCTGCAGCTTTTGTTCTAGGCAATTTGGTATGAACGCATAAGCATAGTGCAATTCAGTACCTTGAAAAGCATGTGCTTTATGCCCACTTCCAGATGCCTATGCTTTCAAAGGAAAACACCTAAACACAGAGCATAAATTCATCAAAGCATTTCCAAACAGTAGAAATTTTTAAAAAAATGTGGCAATCAGAATAGAAACAGTTCTTTGCTGCTTGGTGGGGAATCTATAACAAATTTATGAAATGCATATAATAACCTCACAATTAGACATTGGAGCAAATCATTCTAAAGAAAGAAAGATGCACGCTTGTCAATGAGAGACCTGACATTGTCAAGTGGGCGAAAGCAGGGACGGTCTGATTGGTGGCGCTTCTTCTGGTGGTGCCTAGCGCTTAGGAGTGTAGCGTTGTAATTTTTGGGTGTTGCCCTTTATAGGGCATGTACATAACTTTTTCTACTGACAATGCATCATGACACAAAACTTTTGCATTTTCATGAAAAAAAACACTTCGAAGTTTAGGATAGAGCAAATAAAGCATAGCACCCATAGATAAGAATAGGCTGCCTCTTTTACACTGGTAGAATAACAAAAGGCCTCTGATAGAAATTTGGATATACCAAGCGATTATACAGTATATGCGGTCTCTTGATTAGGTACAGTTTGAAATCAATTATATAATTTTCTAGAAAAAAATTTATTTAAACTATAGCTGGCATCTTGCCTAAGCAAGCTATTAGTAACCTGTCCCTGCATTGTAATTAGAAGTTCTGAAGTTACTATCCCAAGTCTGAAAAGAACACCTCAACTTTCACCTAGATGTTTTTATTGAGGATGACTGGCTGCGCTTTTGCTCTCGGCAATTTAATATGAGCAGGCAAAAACAGTGCAGTGCAGTGCCTTGAATAGCCTGTGCTTCATGCTCCTTTCCAGATATGCAAATACTAAACGCGGCACATATATTCATCAAAACATTTGCAAACTATACAAAAGGAGAAAAAATTGCGGCAATCAGAAGAGAAACAGTTGCTTGTACTGGTGGGGAATCTTTAACAAATTTGCAAAATTTAGGAGGCTTAAAACCAAAGGTGTTGTCCAGTAGGAGGATGCTTCTTCATTGCTTTGTCACCATGGACTGAATGTCACTTGTTATGCTCTCTCTAGCAGGGTTATGAACCTTACTGTCATCTGCGGTTGCTTTCATCTAGGGGACTGAATGTAATAGCCTCATGACCTTGGAGCAAAATCATTCTACAGAAATAAATAATAGTGCAATCACATTCCTTGTCTTACATAGTATGGTGTATATGAAATAAGAATTCTATCATCACTATAATCTCCAAGAAACTCAAAAGGCAATCATATCCTCAAGAGAGATGGCGATGGCAGAAAGTTCAGCAGACATTAAGTGAGTTTATATGTAGCAATAGTCAACATATTACATACCGTCATGTCACCTTTGACCGTCTTCAAACCTGGATTCCTTCATTTGTACCCATATTTTCCTTCGCATCCATGCCGCACTGGAGCCTGCCGCAATTTTGTCGCGCAGGTGTAGGGTCAGGCCACTCGGTTTTGTACCAGAACACCACACCATCGAGTGAGCATGAGGGATGACCAGGCCATGCGTACTCTTGATCAAGAATGGGTTGTGGCATACATGTACATTGACATCTTCCTTCGATTTAAAGATAGGTATCAAACTATCCCATCAACAAAACATACACATATTTCTAGGTCTGCCATACTTTGCTACAACGCTTGATTACATACGGCACTAAATAAGAGATAATTTAATTAGCATACCAGCTTTGCCTTCCTTTATTCCTTCCGCTCAACATTACTAAAACTCTAAAACTTGCTGAAATTAACAGATATTATTAGCATCGACTGCTAGTTATTATTACATTCAAGTTGCAGCACCAGGTTGTGCCGTTATAGCTGCAAGTAGTCTTGGCATCGGGGGCACATCAATCTCCTGTAGACCCTCGAGAACCCGGACCACTTCACCCATCGTTGGCCGATCAAACTCATTATCTTGGATACACCAACCTGCAACTTTGCAAACCCTTTCAGCCTCTTCCAAATTGAAGTCACCATGCAACCGTGGATCCACCAAACTCTTCACATCTCCCCCATGAAGCATGCTGATGGCTTGCACCGAGAAATATTCAACATGGTAACTGCCGCTGCTGCTAGTGTTGTATATTTCAGGTGAATTCCTCCTTCCCGATAAGATCTCCAGCAGGACCATGCCAAAGCCACAAACATCAACTTTCGGTGTAGTAGCAACTCCGGTAAGCCACTCTGGGGCAAGATAGCCTGCAGTTCCTCTGAATGTAGTTAGAATTCGGCTAAAATCCCTTCCTACAAACGCTGCCAGCCCAAAGTCTGCAACTTTAGGAACAAATAATGTGTCCACAAGTATGTTTTCTGGTTTAACATCACAGTGTATGATGCATTCGTGGCAACTCTGATGCAAGTAGGACAACCCTCTGGCAACTCCTAGGGTTATCTGATATCTGCTGTTCCAGCTTAGGACAGCAGCATCAGCATTATTGCTCTTCTTAAATAGATGACCATCAAGAGACCCATTTAACATGTGTTCGTATACAAGTGATCAAGGTTGATATGTTGGATCAGTCCAATTGAGCTCACCTCGGCCCTGAATTGCTTCTCTCCTTGCTGAGCACCATCAAGCTTTTTCACTGCTATAGTAGTCTTCGAGTCACTTAACACTCCCTTGTATACAGAACCAAAACCACCTCCTCCAAGCTTTTCTGAGAAGTTTTTAGTAGCATGAACTAATTCGGTGTATCTGAAGGCTATAATCCCACCAGCACTACCTTGATTGTCGAATAAAGGGGAACCACACCACTTGATTTTGTTCCTCCAAATAAGTAAGAACACCATGAGCATTAGTAACCCAAAACCATTGTTGAGGAAATCGTTAACTGGTAGCTGCTCGGTCGGCTGGTGAGTAGGGGATTAATAGGCTAATCGGCAAGTTAATCGGCCATTTAATCAATTAATCGGACGATTTATCGGGTAATCGGCTACTCGGGGACCCTATGAGTAGGGATTAATCGACAAGATAACTGGTTAATCGGATGAATTCTTGAACAGGGCCCAAAACCAAAAATGCTTGCAGCAGTGACCACTCCAACGTTTGGTTTTCTTTTGTTTTTTCTCAAACTTGGCAGCAAATCTTTGGCGGCAAGGCGAAGGTAAAGAACATCTTCAGAAGTATTATCAATGCCATCATTCAGATTTACACTAAGCAATTCCCCATGCCAGACAGAGCATCTGCTACTGTTATAGGAATAAGCAGTGCAGGAGCAGGAACTGAGACAAGCTTCTTCGCATTCGCTCTGTGTGTTAGCAATGTCTATGCTTTGTGGGTTGTAGGGCAATGTAACTTGAGCAATGGAGTGGAACATGTCTGTTGAACTTGTGATGTTTTTGTTGTCACTACTAGTGTTGCAGTGTAATGGTGTATTTCTGATGCATCCTCCTGTTCGATCATTAAACTCCCAATCCAGAGGTGACTTCTGAGAGAAGTTCATCATACAATCACAGAATGGCTGTGCAATGCCGTTGCAGACTGTGAAAGGTCCACAGGTAGCAGCCGGAGTGCAGGGATCGGCAGGCTGGGTATATATAATTTGCCAAGATTGGTTGGCTTGTGACCAAACATTCAGCTTTATCAGACCAGAGATGTCTAGTGAGACAAATGTGGGAGATGATTCATCCGGTGAAGTGTACGTGTAGTACTCCTCTTGGTTGTTATCAACATATGTTGTGTTAATCAAACCTTTGGTCCGTGGATCCAAATCCAGAATGGAATTGAGTATTGGTATAAGACTCAACGATGATGTTTTGGAGGATGCCCAATGCCAATACACTACCAAGGGGTTGCGGCGCTTGAGGACGATCCCCTTGGTTTCTTCTAGTTCAATGCTGTATGAGCCAAGACCCGGATCAATGAGGCTCTTCTTTGAGATGCTCTGATGAATAAAGCCGGCGACCTTGTTCCGGCCAAACTTGGAACCAGGAAGAAAAATATCTGTTGGGTAATCAAAGCTCTGCCACAACGGTAGGTCAGATGATGATGGGCTCTCTGTGACTGTAAGGGCAAGGTTTCCACTGTTCAAGAGAACGGCAGCACCAGTGGTGGTGTTTATGCTGCTGGTTTGTGTCCTATTATTGACATTGTGAGTGGACCAAACTACGGAATCGTTGTTCGCGATGACAAGATTGCCATCGCTCGATATCTTGAGCTGTGTTAGGTTGAGGTTGGGGCCAGTGATGGGCTGGGCCCTATTAGCAACCCACACAGCAGTAAAAACTGGGATCTTGTTGAACCATATGCCAAGGTACCAGCTGGAGCTGGTGGTGTCCAGGGACTTACTGATTATGCCTGCTGCTGGCTGAAAGAAGCCGAGCGCGAACTTGCCGTTTCTTGAGACGAGCTTGCTGCCGACGGCGAGCGATTGGCCAGCCGTGAGGGTATCGCTTGCAGCTGCGGACGAAGGGCACCAATGAGGAATGTGCAAGAGGAGGAGAAGCCCGAGCGAAAATGCGTAGAGGGGAGGCATGGAGGATAGTGTGAATGTTGCTTTGCTCTGCTATTTGGAGAAGGAAGAAGAGGGTGGATATAAAGATGAAATGGAAGAGGAACAAGAGTGTGAACAAGCATGGAGGCAGGGCAAGTCAAGATTGGTGACTACTGACTAGGACAGCACTAGCTACGTATACCCACTTGGGCTGCCACTTGAGCTGGGTAGTTGCATGCCCACTTGGACTTGGGGCTATCATCTCTGTATACAATACAAGGAGCAAGGCGCTAGCAGCATTGCCATGAAAACCGTGTGCTGCCCGGCATGAGGCACACCATGGTTGACTTCCAATGAAGCTTCCACTACACTGATCGACTGGAGCCACTTCTGAGTGCTCACTGGATTCACCCCTTCATGACTGAATATGAAATCCAACTTCCCTCATAGTGCAGAAGGTCAGAAAGCAACTCAGAAACCTAACTGCAGGCAAGCTTTTCGTCTGTAGCATTTCCAAGTTCAGGGCAAAGGAAATGAAGCATACATCGGTGTACATCGGTATATATTGACAGAATAGGAAGAATGGCAACACATAAAGCAGCAAGTAATAAACAAAATCTATCCTTTTTTCAGAGAGAGAAGAAATAACAATCAACAGGCTGATGTAGAACAGGATGATATGTAAGAGCCTGAGTAGTTTAACTTTCTTTGTAGAGGAAGAGAATATAATATTGACAGAAGAGAAAGCTCACCAGCAGCAGCCATTGTTCAGCTTGTAGAACCGAATCAGGGAGGCCGCCGCCGCCGTGAACCACCGGAATGGAAGTAAATGGAGCCCGCATGACGGAGACTCGCCAGCTCGCCGTCCCGATGTCCGTTCCCTATTCCCCTCGCCGGCCTCTCGATTGTTCCGCCGCCAGCCAAGCCTGAATGTCACCGCCTGCCGTGGTGTGGCCCGTCCCCCGCCTCCACGCCTCCACTACCGACGGTTGCCACCCCCGCCCCCGCCACCCGCGTGATTCGCAGCGTCGGCGCCGCCGGCCACCGGCAGAAGGTGATGTGAGGGTGAGGTCCGGCGGCCGTCAGAGGGAGAGCGGCGGCAGACTGAGCCCCACGGTGATAAATGATTTTTACCGATTGGTTCACAGCCGTCGGATGGATGAAACTAATTAAAATTCATGTAAATGATGTGCAATACACCACTCCATTGTTTTTTTCGGGACTCCATTGTTTGTATCCCTTGCTTAAGAAAATAAGTACAGTTAGGGCATTTTCAAACCCATGCATCAAAATGTTTGTAAATGTCCATACAATATGATTCGAACCCGTTGTCTCCGCTTTGGTCGCGGTTGCCACCCACCCAGTTCCCGCCCATTTCTCGTCCATCGCCACGATGGAGCCGGA
Organism: Triticum urartu; assembly: GCF_003073215.2. NCBI lineage: Eukaryota > Viridiplantae > Streptophyta > Magnoliopsida > Poales > Poaceae > Triticum > Triticum urartu. The sequence goes on along the minus strand of NC_053023.1, from coordinate 593,007,977 downwards.
GGTATTGGTGGAGATGTTCACAGTTCCGCCAGGCCCGGAGCCGGAGGACCTATCGGTGGTGGTCACCCATCTTTTTTGTTTGAACTTTTTTATTTCATGTTTGACTTTTTCGTTGTTTTTTGAAATCGCCTCAATTTGTCAACCTCTTATTCTTATTGATCCATCTGATGCCTTTTAAGATCTGGTTTGGATAGCAGAAAAGTTCCCTATCTTTTCTTAAAGAGTAATTCCGAGTTATCGAACCCATAAGAGGATGTGCACTACGACAAAGACTTTGACAAGTCTATGTTAAATCAGACCTTTAACAATTAATCTTAGAGGTGTAAACACTAAAATTAAAACATGCATGACTATGAGGTCTTACTCTCACAACCCTAGATTTATACTCGGGGTCATCATGATATTAATTTATGCATTGGAAAACACCTATTAGGATGTGCTTGCGACGCGATAATGTGAGGGATGTATCCAAAATACGTCTTGACCGGTGCGCGACCTGGATCAAGAGTCAACTGTTCAACCACATGCACTTATCGCGAACCAACCTGTGGTTAGATGGTTAGAGGGACTGTGGTATCTCCAGCCCACCAGGGTTCAAATCCTGGTGCTCGCATTTATTCCTGAATTTATTTCAGGATTTCCGGCGATGCGCATTCAGTGGGAGGAGACGTTCCCGTCGACGACGAGGTGCCTACGGTGACTTCGTAAATTTTAAGATGATATACCGACTCAGTCTTTCGAAGGCCCTCATAGGGGTAGGATGTGCGTGTGTGCGTTCATAGGGATGAGTGTATGCGCGTGTATATGAGCGCTTGCGTCTGTACTGTGTTCAAAAAACCACATACACTTATCACCGTGCGGCATTACTTCGGTTATTAAAAATAAATTGTTTGGACAAAAGTGTTGGAAATATGCCCTAGAGGCAATAATAAATTGATTATTATTATATTTCCTTGTTCATGATAATCGTTTATTATCCATGCTAGAATTGTATTGATAGGAAACTCAGATACATGTGTGGATACATAGACAACACCATGTCCCTAGTAAGCCTCTAGTTGACTAGCTCGTTGATCAATAGATGGTTACGGTTTCCTGACCATGGACATTGGATGTCATTGATAACGGGATCACATCATTAGGAGAATGATGTGATGGACAAGACCCAATCCTAAGCCTAGCACAAGATCATGTATTTCGTATGCTAAAGCTTTTCTAATGTCAAGTATCATTTCCTTAGACCATGAGATTGTGCAACTCCCGGATACCGTAGGAGTGCTTTGGGTGTGCCAAACGTCACAACGTAACTGGGTGGCTATAAAGGTACACTACAGGTATCTCCAAAAGTGTCTGTTGGGTTGGCACGAATCGAGACTGGGATTTGTCACTCCGTGTAAACGGAGAGGTATCTCTGGGCCCACTCGGTAGGACATCATCATGATGTGCACAATGTGATCAAGGAGTTGATCACGGGATGATGTGTTACGGAACAAGTAAAGAGACTTGCCGGTAATGAGATTGAACAAGGTATCGGGATACCGACGATCGAATCTCGGGCAAGTATCGTACCGCTAGACAAAAGGAATTGTATACGGGATTGATTAAGTCCATGACATCGTGGTTCATCCGATGAGATCATCGTGGAGCATGTGGGAGCCAACATGGGTATCCAGATCCCGCTGTTGGTTATTGACCAGAGAGTTATCTCGGTCATGTCTGCATGTTTCCCGAACCCGTAGAGTCTACACACTTAAGGTTCGATGACGCTAGGGTTATAGGGAATAGATATACGTGGTTACCGAATATTGTTCGGAGTCCCGGATGAGATCCCGGACGTCACGAGGAGTTCCGGAATAGTCCGGAGATAAAGATTTATATATGGGAAGTCCTGTTTTGATCGTCGGAAAAGTTTCGGGGTTTATCGGTAACGTACCGGGACAACCGGGAGGGTCCCGGGGGTCCACCAAGTGGGGCCACAAGCCCCAGAGGGCTACATGGGCCAAGTGTGGGAGGGGACCATCCCCAGGTGGGCTGGTGCGCCCCCCACAAGGGCCCAAGGCGCCTCCAAGAGGGAAGGGGGGGCAAACCCTAGGGCAGATGGGCCCTAAGGCCCACCCCAGGTGCGCCTCCCCCTCTCCCCCTTGTGGCCGCCACCCAGATGGGATCTGGGGGCTGCCGCCATCCCTAGGGAGGGAACCCTAGGTGGGGGCGCAGCCCCTCCCCCCTATATATACTTGAGGTTTGGGCTGCCCAACACACATGAGTTCTTGACCTCTCCCTGGCGCAGCCCTACCCCTCTTCCTCCTCGTCTCTCGTAGTGCTTGGCGAAGCCCTGCTGGAGTCCCGCGCTCCTCCACCACCACCACGCCGTCGTGCTGCTGTTGGATGGAGTCTTCCCCAACCTCTCCTTCTCCCCTTGCTGGATCAAGGCGTAGGAGACGTTACCGGGCTGTATGTGTGTTGAACACGGAGGTGCCGTCCGTTCGGCACTAGGATCATCGGTGATTTGAATCACGACGAGTACGACTCCATCAACCCCGTTCACTTGAACGCTTCCGCGTAGCGATCTACAAGGGTATGTAGATGCACTCTCCTTTCCCTCGTTGCTAATTTCTCCATAGATAGATCTTGGTGACATGTAGGAATTTTTTTGAATTTCTGCTACATTCCCCAACAAAAAGCATTGGGCATATGGCTAGGAACTGATGATACGACAGCGTTGTATGCATACACTAATGCAGAAAAAATATAATTTATGACTTAAATGCATGACTAACTTATGTTGCATCTATTAACCAATGGGTTGTATCAGGTTGTATATCTATTAAGAAATAGAGGATAAGTATTCCTTGTTTAAGAATTTGTCCAAATAACTAGTTAACTTGTCGATTAATTAGCGAATAGTCAATAAACTGATAAATTGACCAATTGATTGATTAAATGACCGATTAACTTGTCAATTGGCCTATTATTCCCCTACTCGCCAGCCAACCGCCCAACTACCAGTTAACTATTTCCTAACTTTTTTACATAATCACATTAATATATGGGTAGGTAAATCATGGATTAACCTACTACAATAATTATGCGATAGTTTTTAATAAACATACATATACATGAGGAAGGTTCATGCGTTATGCATTTATGATGAGGCATGCCTTTGTAACCGCTTGTCTTTCTGCCCGTCGATACATGACCCCAGCAGCCGCGGATTGGAGAAGGAGGTCATGAAAGAAATACAAAGTCCAGCTCATAGAGTTTAGTAAAGTCTTAACTCCTATACTCCTAGATTCTCGTGATATGGATAGCAAACATCCATCGATAGGACTGCTCGTTCATGTCTCTTAGCTTCCAACGCTCTCTGAGTCGCAATGACGTGACTCAAGGATGAATCCCTACACATGATGTCACCGTGGGTGACCTAACCTAGGTGCTTGTTACTGGCCTTTGCCTCCCTCTCCACGTCAAGTCGCCGAAGCGGCTTCTCTGATGTGAGGCACCGGTGAGCACAAAGGACCCAAATGGGAAGAGTTGAAGCACTGCCATGAGAGAGATGTGGAGTGCTGAAGGAAAGGCGAGGAGGGCGCCACCTTGATCAGGGAGATGTGAGAGAAAGAGAGAGAGAGAGATGTCAGAATTTTCCAGATAATGCAAGATAAGTGCAGAGTGGCTGGAAGGAAATATCCAATGTTGATTGCAAAACATTTACCTCAGCCAAATCAAAGAAATCAATGTACAACAAATTAGGAGCAAAAACAGTTGTCAAGCGCTTGTTAATCCCATGACACCCCCCAAAAATGGAGGAAATATGAATGCTACAGAGTTTAGTTTTGTATTATATTATATATTGTTTGTATTATATGGGCTATATAAGCAGGACGAGAATTCAAGAGGCCCACATCCTCAGCTTCAATGGCAAGAATCCCATGATGCCCTATGTGCCCTTAGACATTTACATTTGGGATGTAGGAAACGAGAAACCCATGGTTATAACTTCACCGTTTTTCTTGACTTCTGATGACCGCCAGAGTTATATCACAGAGGGAATCCTTTAGTCCCACCTTTGGCACGAGGTTAGTTGGCTAGCTCAGTACTGTAGTAGCCAAGAGCGGTTTTTTGAAGCTTTAAAGGACCGGTTCGGTCTAGTTTTAGAAGGTTTGTATTTCTTTCATTGGCATGAGGTTTGTGTTTTTCTTATCAGTTTCATCGGGTTTCTTTATTTCTTTTATCGTTGTTCTTCAGGGTTCTTCAAATTTTTGGTTTCTTGTTTTTTCAAATACATGTCCAATATTTTCAATACATGACCTACATTTTTTATACCCGTGGAACATCTTTTTGATACACGTTCAGCATTTCTCAAATGCATGATGAACATTTTTACTAATAGGTATTTGATTTTTGTTTGAAATAAATGCAAAAAAATTAAAATATGCACCAAACAGTTTTTGAATGGTATGAAACATTTTTAAAGTAGGTGGACTTTTTAAACATTGTATAAACATTTTTGAAGGCCGCAAACATATTATTGGGATGCATGGACGTTCTTTTTAAATTTCAAAAATATTTTGTCGAATGGTAAAAATCATTTTTTTAACTATTTGAACATTTTTTACATTGTATCAATGTTTTCTTTGCAAATGTGACTAACATATTTTTGAAACGCGTGAACATTTTTTAATCACGCAAACATTTTAAACACGTGAACTTTTTTTTAACAGTATAAAAAAATTCATCCGCAAAAAAATTAAGTTTCACGAACATTAGAAACACCGCATTAACATTTTTAACGCGTCATGAACGTTTTGAAAAATTTAAGAAAACATTTTTTGAAGTATTTACACGTGGAATATTTCGAAATATAAACAGAGGCTGATGTGCGCGCTTATGGGGCTGGCCCATTTAAATAGCAGCAGATGCAACGGTACATACCTTTTCGCCAAAGGCGAGACAAAGCCGCCCCCGCTCGACGACGACGGAGTGCTTTACTCGAGCCCTCGAGATGCCATGAGAAACCTCGGGACACGACGATTCCGTGAGTAGGTGCGCCGCCCAGCGACACGTTACGGCCGAGCAGGGCGGCAGCGCCATGCACGCGCCCACGTCGTGCCATCGCCGCCACGTACCACGGGCTCTGAGCCGCTTTATATGGCTGCGCGGCCACGGCGCCACTCCCCACACACTGTTAACCTCGGTAGCAGAAGCAGCACTCCACAGCTTGCCGGCAAGTCATCTTTTCCACGATTCCGCTCACGGTTCATCGGTTGCCACCCGGTTCTGGTGCGCCGTCGCAGAGCGGCGGAGATGGCCACCAAGGGGCGCAAGGTCGTCGAGGTCCGTGACGCGAGCAGGACGGACGGGAAGGGCGACGCCGCGGACGTCCACGTCGTCCGCGAGGGGAAGAGCGACCACGACACCGCCGGCGGCGTCGGCCACCGTGGCGCGAACAAGACGGATGGGCATGGCGACGCGGGCAGCATGGTCGGGGACATCCGGGGCATCGACGGGAAGGACTCCCTGAAGATCGTCGCGATGCAGGCGCCGGTCACCGTGGAGCGCCCCGTCCGCGGCGACCTCGAGGAGCACATCCCCAAGCCCTGTGAGCAACGCATACGCACATCTGCCATTTCGGTTTTTCACTGGCATGTTCTGATGTTAGTAATAACTGGGCTGAGCAGACTTGGCGAGGGCTCTGGCGGCGCCGGACATGTACCACCCGGAGGGGACGACGGATGATCACCAGCACCACAACATGAGCGTGCTGCAGCAGCACGTCGCCTTCTTCGACCGCGACAACAACGGCATCATCTATCCCTGGGAGACTTACGATGGTACGTACTACGTGTGCTGCACCGCGCTTCGGATTGATTTGTGATTTCAGTTCGGCCGGTGCGGAGGACATTTAACGTCTTCCTTTTTGTCCATGTACCTACGATCGATGTAGGGTGCCGTGCGGTTGGGTTCAACGTGTTCATGTCCGCCTTCATCGCGTTTCTGGTGAACCTGGTCATGAGCTATCCCACCCTGCCCGTGAGTGAGCTATCAAAGAACTTCAGAAATCACACCGTGCTTCATTCAGTCTTTGTATATGTATTGACTGCGGTTTGTGGCCGTGGCTGTGCAGGGCTGGCTGCCGAATCCCCTCTTCCCGATCTACGTGCACAACATCCACAAGAGCAAGCACGGGAGTGACTCGGGGACCTACGACAAGGAGGGCCGGTATGTTGTAGTCGATCTAATTTACAGCAAGCAAGTTACACATGCGTGAGAAACTTCAGACATGTGTGTGTTGTGCAGGTTCATGCCGGTGAACTTCGAGAACATCTTCAGCAAGTACGCCCGCACGTACCCGGACAGGCTGAGCTACAGGGAGCTGTGGCGGATGACGGAGGGGTCCCGGGAGGTGTTCGACTTCTTCGGCTGGTAACTGACTATATATAATTACACGATCTTCATGAATGAAGCTTCAGTTTCAGTCGCTACATGCTGCGGCTATGTTGTTGTATAGCTAACTGGTGTGGGATGGAATGGGATGGATGGATGGATATCCAGGGTGGCGATGAAGCTGGAGTGGTCGTTCTTGTACGTGCTGGCTCGGGACGACGAAGGGTACCTGTCGAGGGAGGCCATCCGGCGGATGTACGACGGCAGCCTCTTCGAGTACATGGAGAGGCAGCGCATGGAGCACGTCAAGATGTCCTAGATCGCCGTGTGTCCGTCGTCGGTGGATCTCGCAGGGGCGGAGCTGCACCCACCTGTGATGCTTTCCGTGTCCTTGTGTGTATGTACAGCAGGCCACAGATCCATGTGGTGAAAACATAAATAACGCGATATGATATGCCATGTACTCTTGAATGTTCAGCCCCGTACGGTCTCCCGTCCTTCCCTGGTTCCTCTCTTCCCCCGGCCGGAGCGTCGACGGTCGACTGCAGATAGATACAGATATTCCCTTCTTCCCCCGGGCGGAACGTCGTCGATTGCAGATACGCAGATAGATAAGGCTGGCGCCGGAGCCTGGAGGGCCTCCGCGGTCGCTGTGGTGTACTAGGTCGTGCGTTGGAGGATCCGGAGCAGTCGGTGCGCGGCAGGTGAGGAACCTGCTTCCTTCACAATGGTTCCTCCGACTTTGTTTATATAAACATTTTCATCCCAACGTAGCAATAAGGCCTATTAGCTCAGCTGGTTAGAGCGTCGTGCTAATAACGCGAAGGTCACAGGTTCGAGACCTGTATGGGCCATCTTTTATTTTTGTATACGTACATCCTCAGAATTATTCCTGGCGACATAAAATAATTTCAACCTTATTTGCTTGGTTTTTAGTTACCGACAGCATGGCTCTTAGTTAGAAAACAAATTATTATGAAGCAGCACGCAATTTTCAGCATGTAGCAAATGTTTGCGCTGCTACAAATTTGTCACGAGCAAGCAATTCATACCCTAATTACTGAAAATACCAATGCGCGTACAAAACAATGTTGCTGCTGCCTCCGTCCTGTAATGTAAGTTTACAAGCTATAATGTAAGACGTTTAAAAGTGAAACTTTTTAACACAGTGCAGAAGGCGCATATACACTCAACGAACACATACCCTACCACATTAGCCACCTATCAAACGCGCACATAGACCCTACCGCATTGAGCATATCTGAAAAACTAAGCCGGAATGTCATCTTCAGATTTTACTAAGCCGGCATAACGTCTACTTGCACTGAACGTAAATTCAGAAGCACTGAACGTAGATTCAGAAGAAGAAGGGCCATCTTTTATTTTTGTATACGTACATCCTCAGAATTATTCCTGGCGACATAAAATAATTTCAACCTTATTTGCTTGGTTTTTAGTTACCGACAGCATGGCTCTTAGTTAGAAAACAAATTATTATGAAGCAGCACGCAATTTTCAGCATGTAGCAAATGTTTGCGCTGCTACAAATTTGTCACGAGCAAGCAATTCATACCCTAATTACTGAAAATACCAATGCGCGTACAAAACAATGTTGCTGCTGCCTCCGTCCTGTAATGTAAGTTTACAAGCTATAATGTAAGACGTTTAAAAGTGAAACTTTTTAACACAGTGCAGAAGGCGCATATACACTCAACGAACACATACCCTACCACATTAGCCACCTATCAAACGCGCACATAGACCCTACCGCATTGAGCATATCTGAAAAACTAAGCCGGAATGTCATCTTCAGATTTTACTAAGCCGGCATAACGTCTACTTGCACTGAACGTAAATTCAGAAGCACTGAACGTAGATTCAGAAGAAGAAGAAAATGCAAGCATCAGAACTTAAACCCTATACTCTTACCTGGCTAAGATATCATTATCCTTCTGGCCTAAGATACCATTGTCCTTCTGGCCTAATGTTATACTGGCGTGTTAAGTTTTTTGAAGAAAAAATTTCATTTTTAAATATAAGACGTTTTGGCATTCCATCCTATATAAAAGTTGAAACATTTTTAATGAACATGGTCTAATGTTATACTCATGTGTTAAGATTCTCAAAGGGATCAGGTTTCACATGGAAGTTGATAATCAAATTTTATTTTTACGTTGATAGCATTATATTTATTTACTCTAGAAGAAAACATTGAAGTCATTTGTTAAAGTTCCATACGTGATCGCAACAAAAATAATATCAAAATTGTTGAAATTCTTATATTTTTTAAAATGCCTCAGGTGCCTCTAGACTTAATTCCCGACTGGAACGACTTTGAATACTAGTTCTTGAATGAAGTAAATAAAACGATAGAACTAGAGATGTGCCAACTCCTAGCACTGTTGGTCTTTGATTATCCTCTTCACCCTTCTGGAGTTTTAAGTTTTTTTTGTCATGTGTTTAAGTTTTCCGAACGCAGTGCTTTAGGATAACCAAATAGCGCCTTCCCGACAGCCAATGGATTTTTTTGTTCACGCTCCTGGTCATATTGGAGTTGAGCTTTGGAATCATTTAGATCCGAAAGCCAACAAAGGAGTACCTGAAAAAAAGTTGGATATTATGCATAAAGCTAATCTTAAATTGCACATTCAATTTGAATTGATACTCCTTGTATAAATCGGTGGTGCATTTTTTCAAAATTTCTTGGAAACAAAACATGTCCAGAGATGCTACGTCTTCTACACTGAAACATGTCTGACAATCCACACACACCCGAGTCGCCGAAATAATATAGTCGTCTTCTTTCTGTTCGAAAGTGGGAGCAACACATCTTGTGATCGAAATGTCATGGATATTCTCTTTTTTTGAGAAAAAAGGCATAAAGCCATCTTACATCGCCCCAAGGGCTGGATTACAATCTTTTGCTAGACTTGCTCTTAGATCCCGTGGGACATCTGCCACACAAATCACATCCCATGATCTTCTTGCCCAGGCGGCCAATTCATAAGTCATTTTATTTCAGTTCCGTTTGACGTTGTTGATCGATACCTCTTCGAAGTTCTGCATAAGGTGTCTCGCGTCAGTAGTCAAAAGGAACAGTGTGGAGAGATTTGCTTCTTTGCTACCTCTTTTAGCACTGCGTTGGTTTTTCCCCGAAGAGGAAGGGATGATGCAGCAAAGTAGCGTAAGTATTTCCCCCAGTTTTTGAGAATCAAGGTATCAATCCAGTAGGAGGCTACGCGCGAGTCCTTCGTACCTGCACAAAACAAATAAATCCTCGTAACCAACGCAAATAGGGGTTGTTAATACCTATAGGGCCACTTACGAGAGTGAGATCTGATAGATATAATAAGATAATATTTTTGGTATTTTTATGATAAAGATGCAAAGTAAAATAAAGGCAAAGTAAATAACTAAGTAGTAGGAGATTAATATGATAAAGATAGACCCGGGGGCCATAAGTTTCACTAGTGGCTTCTCTCGAGAGTATAAGTATTCTACGGTGGGTGAACAAATTACTGTTGAGCAATTGACAGAATTGAGTATAGTTATGAGAATATCTAGGTATGATCATGTATATAGGCATCACGTCCGAGACAAGTAGACCGACTCCTGCCTGCATCTACTACTATTACTCCACTCATCGACCGCTATCCAGCATGCATCTAGAGTATTAAGTTAAAAACAGAGTAATGCCTTAAGCAAGATGACATGATGTAGAGGGATAGACTCATGCAATATGAAGAAAACCTCATCTTGTTATCCTCGATGGCAACAATACAATACGTGCCTTACTGCCCTTACTGTCACCGGGAAAGAACACCGCAAGATTGAACCCAAAGCTAAGCACTTCTCCCATTGCAAGAAAGATCAATCTAATAGGCCAAACCAAACTGATAATTCGAAGGGACTTGCAAAGATAACCAATCATACATAAAAGAGTTCAGAGAAGATTCAAATATTATTCATAGATAGACTTGATCATAAACCCACAATTCATCGGTCTTAACAAACACACCGCAAAAAGAAGATTACATCGAATAGATCTCCACAAGAGAGGGGAGAACATTGTATTGAGATCCAAAAAAAGAGAAGAAGCCATCTAGCTACTAACTATGGACCCGTAGGTCTGAGGTAAACTACTCACACTTCATCGGAGGGGCTATGGTGTTGATGTAGAAGCCCTCCATGATCGATGCCCCCTCCGGCGGAGCTCCGGAACAGGCGCCAAGATGGGATCTCGTGGATACAGAAAGTTACGGCGATGGAATTAGGGTTTTTGGCTCCTGTTCTGATCGTTTGGGGGTACGTGGATATATATAGGAGGAAGAAGTATGTCGGTGGAGCAACAGGGGCCCCACGAGGGTGGAGGGCGCGCCTGGGGGGGTGGGGGGGTAGGCGCGCCCCTACCTCGTGGGCTCCTGTTACGTGGCTTGACGTAGGGTGCAAGTCTCCTGAGTTGTATTCGATGAGAAAATCACGTTCCTGAAGGTTTCATTCCGTTTGGACTTCGTTTGATATTCCTTTTCTTCGAAACCCTAAAACAGGCAAAAACAACAATTCTGGGCTGGGCCTCCGGTTAATAGGTTAGTCTCAATAATAATATAAAAGTAGATAATAAAGCCTAAGAATGTCCAAAATAGTAGATAATATAGCATGGAGCAATCAAAAATTATAGATACGTTGGAGACGTATCAAGCATCCCCAAGCTTAATTCCTGCTCGTCCTCGAGTAGGTAAATGATAAAAACAGAATTTTTGATGCGGAGTGCTACTTGGCATAATTTTAATATAATTCTTCTTAATTGTGGTATGAATATTCAGATCCGAAAGATTCAAGACAAAAGTTCATATTGACATAAAAATGATAATACTTCAAGCATACTAACTAAGTAATTATGTCTTCTCAAAATAACATGGCAAAAGAAAGTTCATCCCTACAAAATCATATGGTTTAGTCATGTTTCATTTTCGTCACACAGGAATGCTATCATCATGCACAACCCCGATGACAAGCCAAGCAATTGTTTCGTACTTTAGTAATCTCAAACCTATAAACTTTCACGCAATATATGAGCGTGAGCCATGGACATAGCACTATATGTGGAATAGAATATAATGAGGGGGTTATGTGGAGAAGACAAAAAAGGGAGAAAGTCTTACATCAACGAGGCTACTCAATGGGCTAAGGAGATGCCCATCGATTGATGTTAATGCAAGGAGTAGGGATTGCCATGCAACGGACACACTAGAGCTATAAATGTATGAAAGCTCAACAAAAGAAACTAGTGGGTGTGCATCCAACTTGCTTGCTCACGAAGACCTAGGGCACTTGAGGAGGCCCATTGTTGGAATATACAAGCCAAGTTCTATAATGAAAAATTCCCACTAGTATATGAAAGTGATAACATGAGAGACTCACTACTATGAAGATCATGGTGCTACTTTGAAGCACAAGTGTGCCAAAGGATAGTAACATTGTCCCTTATCTCTTTTTCTCTCATTTTTTGGAGGCCTTCTCTTTTTTATGGCCTTTCTCTTTTTTTTGGTCTTCTCCTTTTTTATGGACTTTCTCTTTTTTTTATTCCTCACTTGGGACAATATTCTAGAAAATGATGATCATCACACTTCTATTTATTTACAACTCAATGATTACAACTCGATACTAGAACAAAAGATGACTCTATATGAATGCCTCCGGCGATGTACCGGGATATGCAATGACTCATGAGTGACATGTATGAAAGAATTATGAACGGTGGCTTTGCCACAAATACTATGTCAACTACATGACCATGCTAAGCAATATGACAATGATGAATATGTCATGATGAATAGAATGATGGAAAGTTGCATGGCAATATATCTCGGAATGACTATGGAAATGCCATAATAGGTAGGTATGGTGGCTGTTTTGAGGAAGATATAAGTAGGTTTATGTGTGAAAGATCGTATCATATCACGGGGTTTGGATGCACCGGCGAAGTTTGCACCAACTCTCAATGTGAGAAAGGGCAATGCACGGTGCCGAAGAGACTAGCAAAGATGGAAGGGTGAGAGTGCGTATAATCCATGGACTCAACATTAGTTAAAGAACTCACATACTTATTGCAAAAATCTACAAGTCATCAAAAACCTCAGTACTATGCGCATGCTCCTAGGGGATAGATTGGTAGGAAAAGACCATCGCTCGTCCCTGACCGCCACTCATAAGGAAGACAATCAAATAACACCTCATGTTTTAAATTTGTTGCATAACGTTTACCATACGTGCATGCTACGGGACTTGCAAACCTCAACACAAGTATTTCTAAATTTCACAACTACTCAACTAGCATGACTTTGATATTATTACCTCCATATCTCAAAACAATCATCAAGCATCAAACTTCTCTTAGTATTCAACACACTCATAAGAAAGTTTTATTATTAATCTTGCATACCAAGCCCATATTAGGATTTTAATAAAATTACCATGCTATTAAGACTCTCAAAATAATCTAAGTGAAGTATGAGAGATCAATAGTTTCTATAAAACAAATCCACCACAGTGCTCTAAAAGATATAAGTGAAGCACTAGAGCAAAATTATATAACTCAAAAGATATAAGCGAAGCACATAGAGCATTCTAACAAATTCCAAATCATGTATGGCTCTCTCAAAAGGTGTGTACAACAAGGATGATTGTGGTAAACTAACAAGCAAAGACTCAAATAATACAAGACGCTCCAAGCAAAACACATATCATGTGGCGAATAAAAATATAGCTCCAAGTAAAGTTACCGATAGAAATAGACGAAAGAGGGGATGCCTTCCGGGGCATCCCCAAGCTTTGGCTTTTAGGTATCCTTATATTATCTTGGGGGTTCCATGGACATCCCCAAGCTTAGGCTCTTGCCACTTCTTGTTCCATAATCCATCAAATCTTAACCCAAAACTTGAAAACTTCACAACACAAAACTTAAAGTAGAAAACTCGTGAGCTCCGTTAGCGAAAGAAAACAAAAGACCACTTCAAGGTACTGTAATGAACTCATTCTTTATTTATATGGGTGTTATACCTACTATATTCCAACTTCTCTATGGTTTATAAACTAATTTACTAGCCATAGATTCATCAAAATAAGCAAACAACACACGAACCAGAATCTGTCAAAAACAGAACAGTCTGTAGTAATCTGTAGCTAGCGCAAGATCTGGAACCCCAAAAATTCTAAAATAAGTTGATGGATGTGAGGAATTTATCTATTAATCATCTGCAAAAATAATAACTAAATATCACTTTCTAAATAAAAATGAAAGCAGTTCTCGTGAGCACTAAAGTTTCTGTTTTTTACAGCAAGTTCAACAAGACTTTCCCCAAGTCTTCCCAACGGTTCTACTTGGCACAAACACTAATTAAACACAAAAAACACAACCAAAACAGAGGATATATAATCTATTTATTACTAAACAGGAGCAAAAAGCAAGGAATAAAAATAAAATTAGGCTGCCTCCCAGCGCTATCGTTTAACGCCCCTAGCTAGGCATAACAAGCAAGAATAGATCTAGGTATTGCCATCTTTGGTTTTCAACTTTTTAGTGGAATCAAGTTCGAATCCGGGAGGTTCTTTACGTTTCCATTCATATTCTGAAATTTTTAGATCTAACTAATCCAACCGCTTATTGCAAAGGGTAATCAACATATTCATGCGGTGAATATTTCCACTAATGTTCTTAAGAGGTTCAAGAGATTTCTGCAAGATTTAGTAACTTCACAATTTTTTTCAAAAACTTGTGTCTCTTCCTGGGTAGGATGAGGCCTCTTTTGTTGAGGTAGTGTTCCCACTATACCTTCTATAATTTCAAGTGCAATATGGGGATCGATTTCAATAAAATTGCCTTTGGCAACACAATCCAAGAGTTGTCTATGAGACATATTTAATCCAACATAAAAATTGCGAAGCAAAATTTTCAGATTTATTTCAGAGGTACAATTAAGATGAGATTCCATTATTCTCAACCAGGCATCTTTTAAGTTTTCTCCTAACCTTTGTTTAAAGTGAAAGATTTCGAACTCAGGGGTCAACAGAGAAGATAAGGGACTAGCCATAACGACAAGCAAACAAACTAACACACTAGCAAACAAAAAGCAAGCTGACAAAAAAGGAGAATAGAGAGGGAGGATAGAGAGTGAGGGCGAATAAAATGGCAAGGGTGAATTGGGGGGAGAGGAAAATGAGAGGCAAATGGCAAATAATGTAATGCGGGAGATAAGGGTATGTGATGGGTACTTGGTATGTTGACTTTTGCGTAGACCTCCCCGGCAACGGCGCCAGAAATCCTTCTTGCTACCTCTTTTAGCACCGCGTTGGTTTTTCCCCGAAGAGGAAGGGATGATGCAGCAAACTAGCGTAAGTATTTTCCTCAGTTTTTGAGAACCAAGGTATCAATCCAGTAGGAGGCTACGCGCGAGTCCCTCGTACCTACACAAAACAAATAAATCCTCGCAACCAACGCAAATAGGGGTTGTCAATCCCTATAGGGCCACTTACGAGAGTGAGATCTGATAGATATGATAAGATAATATTTTTGGTATTTTTATGATAAAGATGCAAAGTAAAATAAAGGCAAAGTAAATAACTAAGTAGTAGGAGATTGATATGATAAAGATAGACCTGGGGGCCATAGGTTTCACTAGTAGCTTCTCTCGAGAGCATAAGTATTCTACGGTGGGTGAACAAATTACTGTTGAGGAATTGACAGAATTGAGCATAGTTATGAGAATATCTAGGTATGATCATGTATATAGGCATCACGTCCGAGACAAGTAGACCGATTCCTGACTGCATCTACTACTATTACTCCACTCATCGACCGCTATCCAGCATGCATCTAGAGTATTAAGTTAAAAACAGAGTAACGCCTTAAGCAAGATGACATGATGTAGAGGGATAGACTCATGCAATATGAAGAAAACCCCATCTTGTTATCCTCGATGGCAACAATATAATACGTGCCTTGCTGCCCTTACTGTCACCGGGAAAGGACACCGCAAGATTGAACCCAAAGCTAAGCACTTCTCCCATTGCAAGAAAGATCAATCTAGTAGGCCAAACCAAACTGATAATTCGAAGAGACTTGCAAAGATAACCAATCATACATAAAAGAATTCAGAGAAGATTAAAATATTATTCATAGATAGACTTGATCATAAACCCACAATTCATCGATCTCAACAAACACACCGCAAAAAGAAGATTACATCAAATAGATGTCCACAAGAGAGGGGGAGAACATTGTATTGAGATCCAAAAAGAGAGAAGAAGCCATCTAGCTACTAACTATGGATCCGTAGGTCTGAGGTAAACTACTCACACTTCATCGGAGGGGCTATGGTGTTGATGTAGAAGCTCTCCGTGATCGATGCCCCCTTCGGCGGAGCTCCAGAACAGGCCCGAAGATGGGATCTCGTGGATACAGAAAGTTACGATGGTGGAATTAGGGTTTTTGGCTCCTGTTCTGATTGTTTGGGGGTACGTTGATATATATAGGAGGAAGAAGTATGTCGGTGGAGCAACAGGGGCCCCACGAGGGTGGAGGGCGCGCCTGGGGGGGGGGGGGGTAGGCGCGCCCCCTACCTCGTGGGCTCCTGCTACGTGGCTTGACGTAGGGTCCAAGTCTCCTGAGTTGTATTCGATGAGAAAATCACGTTCCCGAAGGTTTCATTCCGTTTGGACTCTGTTTGATATTCCTTTTCTTCGAAACCCTAAAACAGGCAAAAAAACAACAATTCTGGGCTGGGCCTCTGGTTAATAGGTTAGTCCCAAAAATAATATAAAAGTAGATAATAAAGCCCAATAATGTCCAAAACAGTAGATAATATAGCATGGAGCAATCGAAAATTATAGATACGTTGGAGACGTATCACTCTTCAGCAATGTAGCAACATTTGTACAGTCTGTCTCGATACATAACTTCCCCCAGTAGCGTTTCCTTAGTTCTGCTAAACCATAGAGAATGGCAGCCATTTCAGCTTCCTTGGCCGAGCTACACGGGGTTAGTTTTTTACAAATGGATAGAGCAACGCATTTATTCCCATCTCTGACAACAATACCAGCAAAGGTCTCTCCAGAACTATTTAAGAATGATGCATCGTTGTTCATTTTCCAGGTCCCGATTTTTGGCGGTAACCACACCTCAGTCTCCTCGGCACTTTCCGTCAGTATGGCATGATTGGGCCTATTTCTTCTGCTCATGCTTGAGTTAACAGTCATGGCAATAGTAATGGAAACTCAAAAAAGAAAAGCGGACGGCATTGTTCATACGATAGCCGGAAAAGTAAGTTCTCCCGCCGGCTATTCAAAAAAGAATCGGATGCTTCCCTTTAATTCTTGTGGATACAGCTTGACTCCCGCATGGGTCCACATCCACATTGGGAACCTGTGTAGCTGCCTCGGGATCAATGTTGCTCATGCTTGCTACACCCAGTTCCTTGTAGTATTTAGTTAGAAATTGGACTGAAGCCCCAATTTTCGCTCTCCCTTTTGCATGTACGCAGTTCTCACGTAGCCACCATGCACGCCACATCAAGAGCATGATTTTCTGCCTAACATCCACATTGCATGTATCCAGCAAGAGTTGCAGCCAATCCACACCTATGTATTTGAACTGTTCTTCTGCTGGCAAGTCCCATACTTTTCCCATCTCCATGTGAAGAGCCCTGGCCTTGGTGCATGACACCGTAGCATGGTACTCATCCTCTATTTACTTTCCACAGATATTACATATGTTATCAATCTCCAGTGTTCTTTACCATTTATTTTTCTTCGTGGCCAAGGTTTCAGTTGTGACTCTCCATCCAAAAATGTGAATTTTCTCTGGGCATTTGCATTTCCAGATTAAGTCCCAAATACTTCTGTTGTCCGCGTCACGTGCTGAGCTTGAAGCATCGGCTCCCACTAGCTGTTTGAGTTGGGATCCCAGTTTGTAAGCACTACGGACAGTGAATATACCATTCTTTTCACTGTGCCAGGCCACACAATCCTCCGCATCGGTATTGGGCAGTTTAATTTTGCATATTTCTTCCGCATCAAACTCATGGAATAGATCATTCACAAGGTTGACATTCCATTCATTGTTGTTGGGGTTTATGAGCTAGTTTACCCATCTCAAATGTGACCGTCTCTTGAATGTTGCCACTTTTAGTCCGCTTTTCCTTGGTATCCATTGATCCCTCTAGATTTGAATCTTTCTTCCATTGCCAACTCTCCAGATTAGGCCCTTTTTGAGGAGCTCCAGGCCGCGCTCAATACCTTTCCACGCTTGAGAGGCGTCCGAGGCAAAGGATGTGCCGAGGAGTTCCCATTTGGGTAGTATTTTGATTTTAATACCCTCGCACATAGGCTCTCAGGGCGTTGTAGCAGCCTCCATCCCTGTCTTTCAAGAAGAGCTTGATTAAAAATTTGCATGTCTCGGAAACCTATTCCTGTTGCCCTCTTCGGTTTCATCAGTTGGTCCCATGCCGTCCAGTGTACTTTCCTACGCCCTTCCTCCTCACCCCACCAGAATTATCTAATCAAACGCTCGTATTTGTCACAGAAGCCGACTGAGAGTTTGAACACTCCCATTGTGAAGACCGGAAGGGCTTGCACTATGGCTTTGGCATGTACTTCTTTTGCCGCAAAGGACATGGACCTTCCATCCGAGTCGCTACATATTTTCATGAACCTTTCCATGATCGGTTGGAAATTAGCATCTTTCATCCTTCCTTCCGGTGTGGGGAGCCAAGATATTTGCTCTCAAATGTTGATGTGTCTATGGCCAAGATACTTTAAATTTCCTTTTGCACTTCTGATGGGCAAAGTTCCATGAATAAGATTGAGCATTTGCTATTGCTAAGCAGTTCTCCCATACATCTCTGAGACAATGCCAATGCATCATTCACTGCCAAAGCTTGCTCTCTAGTAGCTTTGAAGAAAACGAGGCTATCATCTGCAAATAGTTGGTTCAAAATCCCGGGGCTGTTACGTGCAATTTTGACTGGTGTGATACTCCCTCCCAACACTGCTTTCTTGAAGATATTTTCCAGACCGTCCGCCACAAAGAGGAATAGATAAGAGCTCATAGGGTCGCCCTGTCTAAGCCCCTTCGAAGGTGTGAATGGTTCAAGAACTTCCCCATTCATTCTCACTGAAAATCTCACTGAAGTTACACATTTCATCACCCAATTAATCCAAGCCGGACTGAAGCCAATCTTTTCCAGGGTACCTTGCAAGTAGTTCCAATCCACTCTATCATAGGACTTTGTGAGATCCAACTTGTATGCACAGTGGGTATTATGTGGGTTTTTGCTGTGTTGAATCTTGTGGAAGCATTCGAACGCGATGATAGCATTATCCGTAATCAGTCTACCTGGAATAAACACACTTTGGGTTTCTGAGATCAGCTCATCTAGGTAAGGGCATAGTCGGTTGACCAAGCACTTGGAAATGACCTTGTAAATAACGTTACAAAGACTGATTGGCCTGAAGTCCTTGAGACTTTGTGGATTCCTTCCTTTCGGGATAAGTACAATGATCGTAACATTTATGCCTTCAGGCATGATGCCATCCTCAAAAAACTTCAGAACAACTTCTAAAACATCCTTCTTAATTGTGCTCCAGTTTCGTTGGAAGAACTGAGCTGCAAAACCGTCTTGACCCAGAGCTTTTAGGGGGGCCTATCTAAAACAGAGCATCGCTCACTTCTTTCTTCGAGAATTTTCCTGTGAGTTTTATGTTCATATCATCTCGGATTGACCGGGGCAGCAGCTCAATCAGTTCAAACGGAACAACCTCATCGTCTTTTGTGTACAGTTTTTAAAGAAATCTGTAGCCATGGCGTTCAGGTCAGACTTCTTTTCAATCCATGTTCCCTCCTCATTCTTCAACTTTCTTATTTGGTTTTTCTTTTGCCGCCAAGTGGCTTTTTTGTGGAAATATCTTGTGTTTTGGTCACCTTCCTTTATCCAAGTCGCTCGTGATCGTTGTTTCCACATAATTTCCTCTCTGAAGAGTAGCCCATCAAGCTCACCAGACACTTTTTTAATGTGTTCTGTATTCTCTTCTGAGTTGGGCGTTTCATACAGTACCTTCAGTTCCTTCCGCTTCCTTTTAATACAACCAGTTTGGACCAAACCTGTAATGATTTTTGAACCCCTTTGAGTTTCTTTGCTACTGTAGCTAGCGAGGTGCCTGAACTGTTTCCTTCCCATGCTTCTTGTATTGTGCTTTCTAGAGAAGGGACTCACTCCCACATCATTTCATACCGAAATAGTGCAGGTTTTCCGGTGGTGTCTTCGGTCCCCAAAGACAGTAATAGGGGGAAATGTGTTGGGGAATGCAGTATTTCAAAAAAAAATCCTATGAACATGCAAGATCTATCTAGGAGATGCATAGCAACGAGAGGGGAGAGTGTGTCTACGTACCCTCGTAGACCGAAAGCGGAAGCGTTTATCAACGCGGTTGATGTAGTCGTACACCTTCTGAGCTTATCAGGCCGAAACTTTTTCACATAAGCATCGCAACCCCAAACTTTAAGAAACGACAGCTTAGATTTCTTGCTAAACCACAGTTCATACGGTGTCATCTCAACGAATTTTAGACGGTGCCCTATTTAACGTGAATGCAATTGTCTCTAATGCATAACCCAAAAACGATAGTGGTAAATCGGTAAGAGACATCATAAATCGCACCATATCTAATAAAGTTTGGTTACGATGTTCGTACACACCATTATGCTATAGTGTTCCAGGTGGCATGAGTTTGTGAAACTATTCCACATTGTTTTAATTGAAGGCCAAACTTGTAACTCACATATTCGCCTCCGCGATCAGATCGTAGAAACTTTATTTTATTGTTACGATGTACTTCACTCTGAAATTCTGTGAACTTTTCAAATGTTTCAGACTTGTGTTTCATTAAGTAGATATACCCATATCTACTCAAATCATCTGTCAAGGAGAGAAAATAACGATACCCGCTGCGAGCCTCAACACTCATCAGATCGCATACATCAGTATGTATTATTTCCAATAATCAGTTGCTCGCTCCATTGTTTCAGAGAACAGAGTCTTAGTTACTTGCCCACGAGGCATGGTTCGCAAGCATCAAGTGATTCCAAAAGCCCATAGGCATAGAGTTTGTTCATGCGCTTTACACCAATATGACCTAAATGGCAGTGTCATAAATATGTTGCACTATCATTATCAATTTTGCATCTTTTGGCATCAATATTATGAATATGTGTATCACTACGATCGAGATTCAGTAAACCATTCACCTTGGGTGTATGACCTCATAAGGTATTATTCATGTAAATAGAATAACAATTATTCTTTGACTTAAATGAATAACAATATTGCAATAAACATGATCCAATCATATTATGCTCAACGCAAACACCAAATAACATTTATTTTAGGTTCAACACTAATCCCAAAGGTAAAGAGAGTGTGCGATGGTGATCTTATCAACCTTGGAATCACTTCCAACACACATCGTCACCTTGCCCTCAACTAGTCTTTTTTCATTTTGTAACTCCTGTTTCGAGTTACTAATCATAGCAACTGAACCAGTATCAAATACCCAGGGCTACTATGAACACTAGTAAAGTACACATCAACAATATGTATATCATATATACTTTTGTTCATTTTGCCATCCTTCTTATCCGCCAAGTATCTGGGGTAGTTCCGCTTCCAGTGACCATTTCCTTCGCAGTAGAAGCACTCAGTTTCAGGCTTGGGTCTAGCTTTGGGCTTCTTCATGGGAGTGGCAACTTGCTTGTCATTCTTCTTGAAGTTCCCTTTCTTTCCCTTGCCCTTTTACTTGAAACTAGTGGTCTTGTCAACCATCAACACTTGATGCTTCTTTTTATTTATACCTTCGCCAATTTCAGCATCGCGAAGAGCTTGGGAATCGTTTCCGTTATCCCTTGCATATTATAGTTCATCACGAAGTTCTAGTAACTTGGTGATAGTGACTAGAGAACTCTGTCAATCACTATATTATCTGGAAGATTAACTCCCACTTGATTCAAGTGATTGTAGTACTCAGACATTCTAAGCACATGCTCACTAGCTGAGCTATTCTCCTCCATCTTGTGGGCAAAGTACTTGTAAGAGGTCTCATACCTCTTGACTCGGGCATGAGTCTGAAATACCAATTTCAGCACTTGGAACATCTTATATGCTCTGTGGCGTTCAAAATGTTTTTGAAGTCCCGGTTCTAAGCCATAAAGCATGGCGCACTAAACTATCAAGTAGTTATCATACTGAGCTTGGAAAACATTCATAACATCTGTATCTACTCCTGCAATAGGTCCGTCACCTAGCGATGCATCAAGGACATAATTCTTCTATGCAGCAATGAGGATAATCCTTAGATCACGGACCTAGTCCGCATCATTGCTACTATCATCTTTCAACATAGTTTTTCTCTAGGAACATATCAAAAATTAACGGGGAGCTACATCGTGAGCTATTGATCTACAACATAGTTATGCAAATACTATCAGGACTATGTTCATGATAAATTAAAGTTCAATTAATCATATTACTTAAGAACTCCCAGTTAGTTAGACATCCCTCTAGTCATCTAAATGATCACGTGATCCAAATCAACTAAACCATATCCGATCATCATGTGAGATGGAGTAGCTTTCAATGGTGAACACCACTATGTTGATCATATCTACTATATGATTCATGCTCGACCTTTCTGTCTCAGTGCTCTGAGGCCATATCTGCATATGCTAGGCCTGTCAAGTTTAACCCGAGTATTCTGCTTGTGCAAAACTGGCTTGCACCCGTTGTATGTAAACGTAGAGCTTATCACACCCGATCATCACGTGGTGTCTCATCATGACGAACTGTAGCAATGGTGCATACTCAGGGAGAACACTTATACCTTGAAATTTAGCGAGAGATCATCTTATAATGCTACCGCCGTACTAAGCAAAATAAGATGCATAAAGGATAAACATCACATGCAATCAATATAAGTGGTATGATATGGCCATCATCATCTTGTGCCTTTGATCTCCATCTCCAAAGCACCATCATGATCACCATCGTCACCGTCTTGACACCTTGATCTCCATCGTAGCATCATTGTTGTCTTGCCAACTATTTCTTCCATGACTATCGCTACCGCTTAGTGATAAAGTAAAGCAATTACATGGCGATTGCATTTCATACAATAAAGCGACAACCATATGGCTCCTGCCAGTTGCCGATAACCATGTTACAAAACATGATCATCTCATACAACAATTTATATAATCATGTCTTGACCATGTCACATCACAACATGCCCTGCAAAAACAAGTTAGACGTCCTCTACTTTGTTGTTCCAAGTTTTTACGTGGCTGCTACGGGTTTGGCAAGAACCGCTCTTACCTACGCATCAAAAACCACAACGCGGTATAGTGATTGATTTTTGATCTTCGGAAAGAACCCTGTTCATTGAACCCGATTCAACTAAAGTTGGAGAAACTGACACCCGCCAGCCACCTGTGTGCAAAGCACGTCGGTAGAACCAGTCTCATGAAAGCGATCATGTAATGTCGGTCTGAGCCGCTTCATCCAACAATACCGTCGAATCAAGAAACAACTAGTGACGACAAGCAATATGTATATACACACGCCCACAACTCCTTTGTGTTCTACTCGTGCATATAACATCTACGCATAGGCCTGGCTCGGATGCCACTGTTGGGGAACGCAGTATTTCCAAAAAATTCCTACGATCATGCAAGATCTATCTAGGAGATGCATAGCAACGAGAGGGGAGAGTGTGTCTACGTACCCTCATAGACCGAAAGCGGAAGCGTTTATCAACGCGGTTGATGTAGTCGTACACCTTCACGATGACGTCCGTGTTCAGCACACGCTCAATTCGGTGACGTCCTCGCCTTCTTGATCCAGCAAGACGGGCGAAGTAGTAGGTGAGTTCCGGCAGCACGACGACGTGGTGACGATGTTGGTGAAGAACAATCTCTGCAGGGCTTCGCCAAGCACAACGGAAACTATGACAGAGGATAAACTAAGGGGACGGGGTTGCCGGCACACGGCTTGGTGATTCTAGATGTGTCTTGGGTGCTAGCCCTACCCCTCTATTTATATGTTGAGCCTTGGGGTCGAAACTTGGAGTAAAAGCCTAGACAAAGTCGGTTTCACTTGAAAGGCAAGAGTCCTTCTTGGACTCCAGGACCAGACGCCAGGGTTCTCGGCGTCTGGACCCAGACGCCAAGGACCCTGGCGTCTGGCCCCTGGACTCCGCAAAACTTCCTTTTGCGCTTTCTAAAAACCTTGTGGGCTTTTCCCTTTGGCCCAAATAAAGTGTTCTCGTACCCAAACATTTTGGGAAACATCCGGAACCCCTTCCGCTGAATTCCGGAACCCTTCCAGAGACCAAACACTATTATCCCATATATCAATCTTTATATCCGGACCATTCCGGAGTTCCTCATCATGTCCATGATCTCATCCGGGACTCCGAACAACATTCGGTCACCAACATACATAACTCATATAATACTATATCGTCAACGAACGTTAAGAATGCGGACCCTATGGGTTCGAAAACTATGTAGAGATGACCGAGACATCTCTCTGGTCAATAACCAATAGCGGAACCTGGATGCCCATATTGGATCCTACATATTCTACGAAGATCTTTGTCGGTCGAACCGCATAACAACATACGTTGTTCCCTTTTGTAAGGGCATTTCCCTACTTTGTGTTTTGGATGATGATGACAACCCTTTGTTGGTCTAATCATGTGCTAAGTGCTTCAGATTCTCGGTGATTAGGCTTACATCGGTTAGCTATTCTCTCTGGAAGGAAAAGATCGAAGACATGGTTTTTCTACGTGTTTATCTCTTTGGTAGTAAGGAACCTGTACTATTAAGAGGGAATCCACATTGGAAGGAGTTGGGGGGATCATTGCATGCACACATTTGCCACACCCTCCTTTGCCTTCCTTGTTTTGTGTGAGTGAGAGCTCCCCTTCCTTTTCTTCTGCTTGTTGTGTTGTCCTAGCGGTTGTACCGCTGGCTCTTGGCGCTAACCCAACCTCCACCTGAGGGGTGATACCCTGGGGTTGAACAGCCCAGTCATGAATGAGCGGTTGTACCGCTGCTCCCGGGCGGTGGTACCGCCACCAAGCTTAACAATGACTATGGTCTGTCTCTAGCGGTTGTACCGGCCAAGTACTGCTCAACAACCGGTCAGACTTCTGCTTTGATGCAGTACTTGGGCGGTGGTGGCCCGGTTAGTCCGGTTGTGCCCCGCACACCGGTACCACCGGTGTCATAAGCGGTTCTACCGCTTGGGACTTAGCCACCCAAGTGTCCAAGGCTAGGCGGTTGCACCGGTGCTATACTGCTTGATCACCGCACACAGGGGTGACACCCTACTGTTTCAAGGCGGTGGTTGAGCGGTGGCTGGGCGGTTGTTCCGGTTGTTCTCCACAACTGGTACTACCGCCTGCCAGCCTGGTTGTACTACTTGGTAGGGTTCTGCAGGTAAATCATGAAGTTCCGGTTGTACCAGGACGAAGAGCGGTTGTACCGCTGCAGTGCTGTTTTCGCAGTAACGGTTGGATTTTAGGGTTTGCTATATAAAGGTGGTTCTTCCACCGACCACATTTACCTCTTACCTCTCTCACTCCTCCATTAATGCCACTCAAGCTCTCTTGCCCGATCTCTCTCTCTCTAGCCACTCAAACTTGTTGATTTGCTAGGGATTGAAGGAGGAGATCTAGATCTACACTTGCACCAAAGGACATTTGCTTCCCCATACCTTCTTGTGTGGATTTTGTTACTCTTGGGTGTTTGAGCACCCTAGATGGTTGAGGTCACCTCAGAGCCACATTCCATTATGGTGAAGCTCCGTGGTTTCATTGGGAGCCTCCAATTCAGTTGTGGAGAGAGCCCCGACCTTGTTTGTAAAGGTCTGGTCACCGCCTCCAAGGTCACAAATAGTGGAATCATGGCATCTCGCATTGTGTGAGGGCGTGAGGAGAATACTGTGGCCCTAGTGGCTTCTGGGGGAGAATTGTACCTCCACACCGCTCCAACAGAGATGTACTTCCACTCAAAAGGAAAGAACTTTGGTAACACGTCCTCGTCTTCACCGGCTCCACTCTTGGTTATCTCGTACCTTTACTTGTGCAAGCTTATATTGTGTTGCATCTCTTGCTTGCTTGAGTGCTCGTTGTTGTTGCATCATATAGGTTGCTCGCCTAGTTGCATATCCAGACATCCTACTTTGATGCAAAGTTTAAATTGGTAAAGAAAAGCTAAAAATTGTTAGTTGCCTATTCAACCCCCCCTCTAGTCAACTATATTGATCCTTTCAATTGGTACTAGAGCCTCGTCTCTTTATTAAGGACTTGCCATCCGAAGAGTATGGTTGACACCGTAGACGGTGAGGAGGAGCACCCCGGTGTGATTCCATCCTCGTCTACGGCCGATGGGGGAACCTCGGTCTCACGTGAGGAGCTCAATGTGGCCTTGGACACATTTAAAATCTCCATGACAGCCGAGGTCAAATGCGTGCTTAAGAACTTTCTTGATGGTCTTAAATTGTCCACCGCGCCGTTGGAAGTGGTCGATCCCACTAACAAGGTGACGGATGCTAACTCCGACAAGGGGGAGCTTCTAGTGATAAAGTTCCTTTGTCTAGTGGTAAAAGTGGAAACGACATCTTTGCCCATGTGGAGCCTCCACTTACCTATGGAGGACCAATTCCCTCCACTCATTTAAACCATGCCGGTTCTCCTCCTAAGATTGTGAAACCATGCCCTGATGTATTTCTTCCTCCTATATATACCAATATACCCTAAATCCATCGAGGAGCACAATAGATCGGGAGTTCCGTCGCCAGAAGCCTCCGTAGCCACCGAAAACCAATCTAGACACGTTCCGGCACCCTGCCGGAGGGGGGAATCCCTCTCCGGTGGCCATCTTCATCATCCTGGTGCTCTCCATGACGAGGAGGGATTAGTTCTCCCTCGGGGCTGAGGGTATGTACCAGTAGCTATGTGTTTGATCTCTCTCTCTCGTGTTCTTGAGGTGATACGATCTTGATGTATCGCGAGCTTTGTTATTATAGTTGGATGTTATGATGTTTCTCCCCCTCTACTCTCTTGTAATGAATTGAGTTTTCCCTTTGAAGTTGTCTTATCGGATTGAGTCTTTAAGGATTTGAGAACACTTGATGTATGTCTTGCGTGGGATACCCGTGGTGACAATGGGGTATTCTATTGATCCACTTGATGTATGTTTTGGTGATCAACTTGCGGGTTCCGTGACCTTGGGAATCTATGCATAGGGGTTGGCACACGTTTTCGTCTTGACTCTCTGGTAGAAACTTTGGGGCACTCTTTGAAGTACTTTTGTGTTGGTTGAATAGATGAATCTGAGATTGTGTGATACATATCGTATAATCATACCCACGGATACTTGAGGTGACATTGGAGTATCTAGGTGACATTAGGATTTTGGTTGATTTGTGTCTTAAGGTGTTATTCTAGTACGAACTCTAGGATAGATTGAACAGAAAGAATAGCTTCATGTTATTTTACTACGGACTCTTGAATAGATCGATCAGAAAGGATAACTTTGAGGTGGTTTCGTACCCTACCATGGTAATTTGCTTTGGTTATGAATCTAGTCCTAATATGATAGGCATTCAAGAGGGATATAATAAAAACTTTCATATAAAGTGCATTGAATACTATGAGAAGTTTGATACTTGATTGTTTTGAGATATGGAGATGGTAATATTAGAGTCATGCTAGTGAGTAGTTGTGAATTTGAGAGATACTTGTGTTAAAGTTTGTGATTCCCGTAGCATGCACGTATGGTGAACCATTATGTGATGAAGTCGGAGCATGATTTATTTATTGATTGTCTTCCTTATGAGTGGCGGTCGGGGACGAGCGATGGTCTTTTCCTACCAATCTATCCCCCTAGGAGCATGCGCGTAGTACTTTGTTTCGATAACTAATAGATTTTTGCAGTAAGTATGTGAGTTCTTTATGACTAATGTTGAGTCCATGGATTATACGCACTCTCACTCTTCCACCATTGCTAGCCTCTCCAGTACCGCACAAATTTCGCCGGTACCATAAACCCACCATATACCTTCCTCAAAACAGCCACCATACCTACCTATTATGGCATTTCCATAGCCATTTCGAGATATATTACCATGCAACTTTCCACCGTTCCGTTTACTATGACATGCTCCATCATTGTCATATTGCTTTTTATGATCATGTAGTTGACATTGTATTTGTGGCAAAGCCACCGTTCATAATTCTTTCATACATGTCACTCATGCATCATTGCACATCCCGGTACACTGCCGGAGGCATCCATATAGAGTCATATCTTGTTCTAAGTATTGGGATGTAATTCTTGAGTTGTAAGTAAATAAAAGTGTGATGATCATCATTATTAGATCATTGTCCGAGTGAGGAAAGGATGATGGAGACTATGATTCCCCCACAAGTCGGGATGAGACTCCGGACTGAAAAAAAGAAGAGGCCAAAAAAAGAGAAAAGGCCCAAATAAAAAAAAGAGGCCATAAAAAAAGAGAAAATTCCCAAATAAAAAAAATAAAAAATGAGAGAAAAATAGAGAAGGGGCAATTCTACTATCCTTTTACCACACTTGTGCTTCAAAGTAGCACTATGATCTTCATGATAGAGAGTCTCCTATGTTGTCACTTTCATATACTAGTGGGAATCTTTTATTATATAACTTGGCTTGTATATTCCAATGATGGGCTTCCTCAAAATGCCCTAGGTCTTCATGCACTACAAAAGAAATACACTTCCGTGATGATACGTGTTTGTCACAGTAGGTCGCGTTTTTTGTCATGCATGTACATCCATGACGATTTTATGATAGAATCAAGATAGTCATACCTGTGCTGTCGTAGAAGTGTTCCATGACATTACCAAAATTATCATCACGGAAGTGTCCACTTCCATGACGATAAATCGCGTGTCACAGAAGTGCTTTCGTCAAGGGTGACCGACACGTGGCATCCACCATAACGGAACGCCGTTAAGCTATCGGGTCGGATTTTGGATCCGATAACCCGTTAACAGCCCTGACCAATGGGAAATTTCCACGTGTAAAATTCTGATTGGCCGAAGGGAACATCTATCAGCTCGTCAGTGGGCTAGATGTCGCCCGTCCAATGGAGGAGACATGCCTATGATACGTCGACACGTGGCTGGGCCCAACAGAGGCCCATATAGGTTAAAAAGGCCGGCCCGGTCAAAGGCCCATAGAACTTAATCAGGTACTAGTGGGCCAGCCCAATAACGGCCTGCTTAATAAAGGCCCATTTACGGCCCGAAGCTAGATCTGGCCCGTTAATTGTTCGCCCAATATTTGGACCCATTTACGCCCCAAAGCCAGATCTGGCCCGTTAATTGTTCGCCCAATATTTGGGCCCATTTGCGGCCCGAAGCCAGATCTGGCCCGTTAATTGTTCGCCAAATATTTGGGCCCAACTACAGCCCAGTGACTTTCGGCCTGTTAGAGGCCTGATGTAGACATGGGCCTATTTCAACCCGGTGTGACTTTCGGCCTGGGAATGGCCCGTGCTGCCCATGGGCCATATATGGTCCGACGGGACATCGGGCCCACTAACGGCCCGTGCTAAAGGTGTCAACAGTTAATCCCAACGTGACTTTGGGCCTATTAAAGGCCTCCCGCGTAATTCGGCCCGTTGATGCCTGTGCTAAGCTTTCGGCCTCTTAAAGGCCCATGGTATCAGTGGGCCAACTAAGGCCCGAGATATGTTTCGGCCTGGTAACGGCCCGTGAGCTAACTGGGCCCAAACGGCCCGGTCTACATTTCGGCCTACTGAAGGCCCGTCGACGACTAGTGAAAATTGAGGCCCAACATGCATTTTGGCCTGCTAAAGGCCCGTGGTTTCATCTCGGCCGTAATAGGCCAGTACAATATTCAGCCTGTTAATGGCCCAACGCTACCTGGGCCAAACTAAGCGTTGGGTCGACAAAAGGCCCAACTAAAATATAGGCCGGTGTAAGTTTGGGCCTGACGCAATGTGTGAAGGCCCCAATCATTCGGTCCCATGAAAGACGCAGGCCGGCCCAATTATGGCCTGCTAAAAACCTAGCCCATTAGAGTCGAATGTTTCGGTCCGGTCGACTACATCTGTTTTTTTAGATAGCGAATGATGGCAGTAACTAGTAGGAATTAAGAACAAACCTACTCTATACAATAAAGAAATTATGACATAGTAACTAAGAATAAACCTACACTATACAATAAAGGATTTAAGGTATATTACATCCACTGGGCATCAAAGTTCGCCACCAGTGATCATAAAGCGCAACGAAGAAGCAGATTACAAAAACTGGGCACCATTGCAGGGTAACAAAATAATACTGAACCGAGACCACTTCCAATACAGTTCAAGAAAGGTTAGCCTTGCGGGGGAACTGCTGCATAAGCTGCTGAGCAAGGCTGTGAGACCGGCCTAGCATGTCGGTCATAGCTTCCAGGTGTAGCTGTTTAGCGATGAGGTTCTCATTGGTGTTCTCCGCAATCTTTCTTAGAGATAGGACTTCAAGTCGAAGTTGAGTTGCAGAATGCCTTTCTGCTAGAACTTGGGACTGAAGAAGTCGAACTGATTCAGACAACAAATTCTGTGAGCTTGTCTGACTGTTAGTCTCAAGTAACTTGAACACTGCATCAAGACAAGACTTTGGGGTTGTCTCGCTATCTTCAAGATGTTTTGCCTTCTTTGCTGCAATATATGTTGGATTTGTCTCACAGCCTTCAGCATACTTGTGCATGCCATCATGCATATCACCCTGAAACAAAGCAGAGAGATGACAGGTGAGGGAGTCCTGGATTAGGGGGTCTCCGGACAGCCGGACTATCTCCATTGGCCGGACTGTTAGACTATGAAGATACAAGATTGAAGACTTCGTCTCGTGTCCGGATGGGACTCTACTTGGCGTGGAAGGCAAGCTAGGCAATACGTATATGGATATCTCCTCCTTTGTAACCGACCTTGTGTAACCCTAACCCTCTCCGGTGTCTATATAAAACGAAGGGTTTTAGTCCGTAGGACAACAATCACAACATACAATCATACCATAGGCTAGCTTCTAGGGTTTAGCCTCTCTCTGATCTCATGGTAGATCTACTCTTGTACTACCCATATCATCAATATTAATCAAGCAGGACGTAGGGTTTTACCTCCATCAAGAGGGCCCGAACCTGGGTAAAACATCGTGTCCCCTGCCTCCTGTTACCATCCGGCCTAGACGCACAGTTCGGGACCCCCTACCCGAGATCCGCCGGTTTTGACACTGACATTGGTGCTTTCATTGAGAGTTCCTCTGTGTCGTCGCCGTTAGGCTTGATGGCTCCTACTATCATCGATAACGATGCGGTCCAGGGTGAGACTTTTCTCCCCGGACAGATTTTCGTATTCGGTGGCTTTGCACTGCGGGCTAATTCGCTTGGCCATCTGGAGCAGATTGAAAGCTACACCCCTGGCCATCAGGTCAGATTTGGAAGTTGGAACTACACGGCCGACATCCGTGGAGACTTGATCTTCGACGGATTCAAGCCACAACCGGGCGCGCCACACTGTCGCGATGGGTATGACCTAGCTCTTCCGCCGAACAGTACCCCAGAGGCTGCGCCCGTATCAGCTCCGACCCTTAGCTCGGAGCCAACTGCGCCATTTGAGGACGGGTGGTTAGACACCGCCTCAGGGGCTGCAGTCTCAACGGCGATCGAGCCGAACACCAGCCTAACCCTCTGCGCAGCCCGTGACTCCAAGGTGCCGGACTCTTTTCCGGACTCCGAACCATCCGCGCCCCTGCCAATCGAATCCGATTGGGCGCCGATCATGGAATTCGCCGCCGCGGATATCTTTCAGCACTCGCCCTTCAGCGACATTCTGAATTCACTAAGGTCTCTCTCTTTGTCAGGAGAGCCCTAGCCGGATTATGGCCAACAGGATTGGGATGCGGACGACGAAGAAATTCGACGCCCACTCACCACCCACTTCGTAGCCACTGTCTATGATTTAACCGACATGCTCGACTTCGACTCCGAAGACATCGACGGTATGGACGACGATGTAGGAGACGAACATGAACCAGCACCTATAGGGCACTGGAAAGCCACCTCGTCATATGACATATACATGGTGGATACACCCAAAGAAGATGACGACGAGGAATGGAAGGACGCACCGAAGGTTTGTTCCCTCGAGAAGCAGTCAAAGCGGCGGCGCAAGCGCCGCCCCAAATCCCTCCTTGGCAGAAATAACGATCATACAGACCCAGCGTTGGAGCAGGGCGAACCACTGCCAGACTACGGCAATACGGAGAATCAAACCAAACAAACTAATTCTGTCAAAGATAATAGTTCAGACGACATAACGCCGGACAGGCACCCGGAGCAGCAGAATGCCCGTCAAAGGCTTGTTGCCACCTCGAGGAGTCTGAAAAAGCAGAAGCAAAGGCTCAAGGCTGCGCAGGAGACACTCCAAATCAAATGGAGTAAAGTACTCAACACAGCAGCGAAATACGGCGACAATCGCCCCACCAAGAGCTACCCAAAGCGGAAGTTGCTACATGAATTCGATGAGGAGACCTCAGACCCCCCACAACCAAAAATGAAAACAGCCACCTGACCGGATAGACGACCTCACGGCCAACATCAAGCGGCAAACAACGCCACTCACAAGCCAATACGCGATCCACGCGAGGGCTCGCACCAAAAGGACGGCGCAACCAGATCCATCTATGGACCACGCAAGCGTGCCCCAACATACGATGTAACACAACAAACATCTGAACAACGCGGTACACCCAGATACAGGGGTGCCGCACACCCCCTATGTTTCACCAACGAGGTGCTGGACCATGAATTTCCAGAGGGATTCAAACCCGTAAACATAGAGGCATACGACGGAACAACAGACCCTGGGGTCTGGATTGAGGACTATATCCTCCATATCCATATGGCTCGAGGAGATGATCTCCATGCCATCAAGTACTTACCCCTCAAGCTCAAAGGGCCAGCTCTTCACTGGCTTAAAAGCCTCCCCGAAAACTCCATTGGAAGCTGGGAAGAGCTCGAAGACGCTTTTCGGGCAAATTTTCAAGGGACTTATGTCCGACCTCCGGACACGGACGATTTGAGTCATATAACTCAACAGCCCGGAGAGTCAGCCTGAAATCTTTGGAATAGGTTTCTTACTAAAAAGAACCAAATTGTCGACTGTCCGGACGCCGAAGCCTTGGCAGCTTTTAAGCATAGCGTCCGTGACGAATGGCTTGCCAGACACCTCGGCCAAGAAAAGCCGAGAACAATGGCAGCATTAACAAGCCTCATGACCCACTTTTGCGCGGGTGAGGACAGCTGGCTAGCCATATGTAGCACCAGCGACCCCAGTACATCTGAAGTTAGAGATGGAAACGGGAAATCACGGCGCAATAGCAATAACAAATGCCGGAATAAAGAAGACAACACGAAGAGCACGGCAGTAAACGCCGGATTCAAAAGCTCTCGGCTAGGTCAGCAAAAGACGCCCTCTAAAGGCGCCAGAGACAAACTGTCCAGCCTAAACAAAATTCTGGACCAAATATGTTAGATCCATAGCACCCCTGGTAAACTCGCTAATCATACCCACAGAGAATGTTGGGTCTTCAAGTAGTCCGGCATGCTCAACGCCGTACACAAGGGGGAGGATACACCAAGCGAAGACGAGGATGAGCCTCTCAAGCAAGACACTCGGGAACAAAAGAAATTTCCACCAGAAGTCAAAACAGTAAACGTGTTACACGTGATCAAAGGAAGAAACAAAATGGCACTCCCAGAAAAATATGCCCAAGGGCCTATCACCGCGGAGTCCTGCCACTGGTCGTCTCAACCGATCACTTTCAACCATCGTGATTACTCAGCAAGTATTCGGTGTACAGGATGGGCTGCCCTGGTATTAGACCCAATAATTGACGGATACCACTTCACACGAGTCCTGATGGACGGTGGCAGCAGTCTAAACCTGATATACCAGGACACAATCCGCGAAATGGGGATAGACCCAACAAAAATTTGCCATAGCAATACTACCTTTAAAGCGTTAACGCCAGGCCTAGGGGCTCATTGCACGGGCTCCCTGCTACTAAAGGTTATATTCGGCTTATCCTATAACTTCCATGGCGAACATTTAACCTTCAACATCGCTCCGTTCCAAAGTGGCTATCAAGCACTACTCGGACGCGAAGCTTTCGCTCGCTTTAATGCAATACCGCACTATGCTTCCCTCACACTCAAGATGCCCAGCCCACGTGGCATCATTACAGTAAACGGAAGTATTAAGCGATCTTTGCGCGTCGAAGAGAGTGCGGCTGCCTTGGCAGCCACACACTAAAAATGGCCCCACCAACTAAAGCATTTAACAGGTCATCAAGACCTCGGACACGGTTAGTCGAGTCCGGCGCAGCTATATGCAATTCATACCGGATCAATGGTCACACCCCTATTACAAATACAAGGGGCTCAACGCGCATAGACAAGTGGCAATTTTTACTCATCTTGAATTGTACATGGTTTCTTTAAAAACTATATTTGTGCACGACAACTTTTTCACCTAAGTTCCTCTCTTTTACAGATGATCATCGTGCTACACCCGTCCAGGATACGGCACAACGGAGACACAGGCGCAGACGTGCAGCAGGGACCCGCTCCAAGGATTCTTTTTAGATTAAGACCCTGCGTAAACCTTTTTTACTGTCTCTTGTTGATACATATCCACCAAATTCTCAGCACAATTGAGAAGGATGCTGACGTCTTGGCATGTGGCCATGTCAGAATAATGCACGTACCTGGACACAAGGGGCTTCTTACAAAGGGCACTATTTAGGCCCGGTTTATACCATAAAGACCGAATACCTTAGGGAGTGTTCGACGTCGCGAGTTTGGCCTTATATGCATCAGCTCCGAATCATTGTCTTTGGTCAAATGTTGGGTTTTCCCGGCTCCTGTGTTTTGGTGCCTTACGTTCCACTTTATCGGCTAAGGTAGCACCAGGAGAACTACTGCGATTGTGCCCTGGTTCATCCGGACGAGCACCTCAGTAGAGAAAGCCGAAAACTGACTGTCATGATATAGCGTGAGACTGGTCAACCACTCGATGACCTATCGGAATGTTAGAATTCCTCCGCCTTAACAAAGGGCCGTTTTCTGGACAGGCATGTACGCACCCCGCGATCGGGAGAGTGCGGAGCCACCAGGGGCTATCTAGTAGCCCCACTGTCAAACTCCTATGGCTAAGTGAAAGTGTTAAAGCATTATAGTCCGGTTGCCTCGCTCGCTACACTATCACCTCCTTAATAGGACCAAGACGTCGGGTTAAGTGTGAACACGCATTTTTGCGAGCACCTCCGCATTATATGCGTGGGGGTTGGAGCCGACAGCTGCAATCTTTTAGGTTATACACATGTATACATAAACGGCCGCACAGGAGGCATCATACTACTTTCAGGCAAAAGTATAAACATAGCCTTATAAAGACTTCATAAAAGCATTGTGTTTACAATGAGAATACATATCACTCAAACATAATATACTTCGAGCACTGGGCCTCTATCAAACGAGCACCCTCGAGAACCTCCTCGAAATAATGCTCGTTAGCCACTCGGCCTATGGCCGAACCCTGCGCCGCAACAGTCGTAGCGTCCATCTCCGCCCAGTATGCTTTAACACGGGCAAGGGCCATCCGCGAGCCTTCTATGCACGCCGACCTCTTCATCGCATTAATGCGCGGCACCGCACCAAGGAACTACTGCACTAAGCTGAAATAGCTGTTCGGCTTTGGCTTTTCCGGCCATAGCTGATCCACAATAGACCTCATGGCGAGTACGGACAACCTATTCAGTTCGGCCCATCCGGCTAGCTGGTCAGTCAATGAAAGCGGATGCTCTGGAACGTGGAATTGTGACCAGAACAGCTTGTCCACTTCACGATCTGTCTGACCTTGGAAGTACTTGGCCGCATCGGCAGCGCTCGCCGCCAAATCCATATACGCATCTGCCGAACTCCATAGCTGATCCAGAGGGGCATACCGTGGATCTCCGAACTTCCTCCGTAACATGAAGGGTTTCCCAGCCGCAATATCCCCGGCTTCCCGCAGCTCCTCCTTCTTCGCTCTCATAGCAGAACGGGTGTCTTTGTCCGCCGCCGTGGCCTTCTCAAGGTCCGTTGCCTTCGATCGGTTTTCTTTTTCAAGGACCCGCCAACGGTCGGCAGTGTCTTTAAATTCTACGGACATCTTGGCCATCTTCTCTTGGCTCTCGCAATGTGCAACCTTCTCGGCTTTCAACTCTTCGGCCGCCTTCAAAACAGCGGCATTACTAATCCTCGCTTGTTCCTTGGCTCGGGCAAGTTCTGCCTGCAAGGTTTCCACGGTGGCAGCTCCATGTGCAGTCACAACATATTAAAGATACTGGCATCATGCTGCTCTTACTATGTGGCGTTCACCAGATAATAACACTTACCCTGTGCCTCGTCAAGCCTCTTGTTAACAAGCTCGATGTCGGCGTCTGCCGCATCCAGTTGCCGTTTTAATTTGGCAAACTCACTAGTCCGGCTAGCCACCGGAGCTTCCACCACCTGCACATAGGGGCAGTTTGGTTATTGCCTAGGAATATGATCCTCTGTTCGCCGCCGTTCTCGACGACAACCAGAGTCTCAGGGGCTACTATCTACACAAGGCACACCTAACATGTGCAGTACTATCACATATTATCTCACGTACCTCAAAGCCTATCAGTAGACTCATAAAGGCTTCATGTAATCCGCTTTCAGCGGACAAGATTCTCTCCATCACCATACCCATCAGCATACGGTGTTCTTCTGAGATGGCCGCTCGCCCCACCAACTCCCTCAGAACGTCCGACCGCACACCAGACGGTGCCGGACTCTTTTGCCTGCTCTCTTCGAGAGCCGAACGCTGGGGACTTCGGGGGTCTATGGGACTATCTTCTGGCCTCACCGGATCCGGAGAGGCCCTCCATGACGACACTTCGGGGTCGCCCGCTTCTTGAGCAGAGGAGTCCGGGGGAGGCGTTTCGCTCTCCATCATCTCTGGAAGAAGATCCCCCGAAGACGAGCTCAGCTGAGAGGGGCTAAGGCCCGAACGGCAAGATATATGCGGTGGTTATTTTCTCAGAAAAAAGATAGCATACCTTTACTATTAAAGTATTTTGGATCACTTACGACTCGTTGGAGGGCTGATCCCCCCGCGGACTTTGTGCGGCAAAAGCAGCCCCCGAGGCAGGACCCTCTGTGGGAGACTTCTTCTCCCGTTTGGAGGCTTCGGCTTCCGGATCCTCGGAAGCAGTCCTTTTCCTCCCCCGGTTGTCCTCCTTCGTGGAGACGCTCATTCCCTCGGTTGGAACGGGCAGTGATGGGGGCCCGCGTCCGCCCGTATTATCCCCCCGGTATCTTCCTTCGAGGGCTCCGGGCAAGGTGCAACCTCGAGCATCTTTTCCAATACCGGATTTTCCAAACCCTCAGGGAGGGGGGCCAAACACCGAATCATCTTCGCCTTTGCTAGCCAGTCCTGGTCAAAAAGCAAACTCTCAGAAATAACTTCGTGACGAATAAAAGACAGTGTGTTCGGCCAGAGGATTTCTTACTTGTTTGGCGGCGTGGTTACTGCTCAGGCCCACGTCCTCGGTAATATCCGGACACTCTACTTGAGGTCCGAAGAATGACTTGTACATCTCCTCATGCGTCAGGCCGAGGAAACTTTGAATGGCACGCGGTCCCTCTGGGTTGAGATCCCACAAGCGAAGGGGCCGGCGTTTGCAAGGCTGGACTTGACGAACCAGCATAACTTGTATTACCACAGCCAAATTAAAATCTCCCTCGAAGAGATCTCGGATGCGGCTTTGCAGTATAGGCACATCCTTGGCTGGACCCCAGCTCAGACCTCTGCTAATCCATGACATCAGTTGTGGTGGGGGGCCCGAGCGGAAAGCGGGGGCAGCCGCCCACTTGGCACTTATGGGAGCCGTGATGTAAAACCACTCCCGTTGCCATAATTCGGACACCTCTGGAAAGGAACCTTTCGGCCATGGAGCTCGTGCCATCTTGCCTATTGATGCACCTCCGCACGTTGCATGTTGCCCCTCGATCATCTTCGGCTTTACTTCAAAGGTCTTGAGCCACAGGCCGAAGTGAGGGGTAACGCGGAGGAAGGCCTCACACACGACAATAAATGTCGAGATGTGGAGAAAGGAGTCCGGAGCTAGATCGTGGAAATCTAGCCCGTAATAGAACATCAAACCCCTAACGAAGGGATCCAGAGTGAGGCCTAGACCTTAGAGGAAGTGGGAGACGAACACGACGTTGTCGTTGGGTTCGGGAGTAGGGACGATCTGCCCTCGAGCAGGCAGCCGATGCGAAACCTCGACGGTCAGTTATCTGGCCTCCCTCAACTTCTTAATGTCCCCTTCCGTAACGGGGGAGGGCATCCATCGGCCTTGAAGGCTGGATCCGGACATGATTGAAGATCCGGAGCACCTAACCTGGGCTTTGGGTGTTAGAACTCGAGGCGGGGGAAGGGTTCGATTGAGCACGAGAGGGAAAAAGCGAAAACCTTGTCCCTTTATAAAGAGGGTGAATATCAAGCGTCCTCTCCGTAGCTGTTTAGGACTTGCCTATAATCTAGGAGTCCTAGACATGGTTGGGTTACCCACGACCACATTAATGAGAATCCCGTAATTGGGGGAACACAATCTCCGCTTCGGCAAGACGTGTCAAGAAACCGCCTCGCGTTATGTGTGGAGAAACGGTTCGAATAATCACCGGTCCATGACATAACGTCATGCTACCAAAACAAGCCAACAAACTAGATCTGCGAAAATATTATTCTCTCTACGGTGGAATGTGGAACTTATTTTTCAGGGGCGGACACTATCCTCGTATTCTAATTCTTCTGTGATGTATTCAGAGAAGGAACCCGCCTTGCAATGCCGAAGACAATACTGCGCATCGGACTCATCGTCATTGAAGCCTGGTTCAGGGGCTACTGAGGGAGTCCTGGATTAGGGGGTCTCCGGACAGCCGGACTATCTCCATTGGCCGGACTGTTAGACTATGAAGATACAAGATTGAAGACTTCGTCTCGTGTCCGGATGGGACTCTAATTGGCGTGGAAGGCAAGCTAGGCAATACATATATGGATATCTCCTCCTTTGTAACCGACCTTGTGTAACCCTAACCCTCTCCGGTGTCTATATAAACCGAAGGGTTTTAGTCCGTAGGACAACAATCACAACATACAATCATACCATAGGCTAGCTTCTAGGGTTTAGCCTCTCTGATCTCGTGGTAGATCTACTCTTGTACATCCCATATCATCAATATTAATCAAGCAGGACGTAGGGTTTTACCTCCATCAAGAGGGCCCGAACCTGGGTAAAACATCGTGTCCCCTGCCTCCTGTTACCATCCGGCCTAGACGCACAGTTCAGGACCCGCTACCCGAGATCCGCCGGTTTTGACACCGACAACATGTTTTGCACGTGTATAAACAAAGATGATAACTATTCTGTCAATTCTATCCAATTTCAAATTAGAAAATAAAGAGTAAGTTCAAAATATCAATAGCATAATTTGGCATTGTTCATAATGCGGGGAGCTTCACCACACTACTGGATTACCATGTCAACATAACAAGCATAGATGTAGGGCAAAGAAAATTATTGTATCTATTTTGGATAATGTGCATGGCATGTTGTTCATATCATCAGCCACATCAGTAAGATAAAACAAGATATGACAAGGTGCAAACGTGGGCTGCTTCACCACACACTGGATTATAGATCCACAAAAACAAGCATACATATAGGGAGTATTAAGTAATGTGCATGGTATGAATAAGGAATTTGGTTTTACAAGTAAAACTTAGAACTTACGATTCTTACGAACATGTATTTTGGTTGAAATAGCAAACTAAACAGTAGTAAACGACAGGGAGTATGAGCAAATTAAACAACAGTTGAGGATAAAGGCTTTAGAAGGACTGACTTACATTAACAGTTAACACCGACTTTATAATGCCCTTCTCCATGTCAAGGGAAGGATAACTCAAGAATTTCAGCACAAAATCTTCTTCATAAGCATTGCCTGTACTCTACATTTTGTACAGAGTAAATATAGATATGATAATACTGGAAGGGATAGAGGATAATGAACATAAGATGCAGATTGATGCTACATAATCAACTACCAATCCCTGGAAGTACAAGCGTTACATGACAAAATGTACTGACAAGAGCAATGGGCTACACTTCTGCACTGGCATTGTCTGTGTATTCTACTTGTTGGTAAGATTAAATATAGATCTGATCTTTTTTAGTAAATGGTGGGCGAGA
The DNA here is from genome assembly GCF_003073215.2 of Triticum urartu. Lineage (NCBI taxonomy): Eukaryota > Viridiplantae > Streptophyta > Magnoliopsida > Poales > Poaceae > Triticum > Triticum urartu. Next base: position 592,968,107 of record NC_053023.1, on the reverse strand, counting down.
GAGATAGGATGCAGAATGCTATAAAATGAACCAATCCCTCTTCCCATAATACATGAGTGTTTTGAACACTGGTGTACTGTACAAAACGTTCTTATATTATGGGACGAAAGGAGTAGCTGTTAATGTAAGTACAATGATAGACCACGTTCAGTCCTTACAAGAGGACTGCAGAGCTAAACCTCTTCAAAAGCATTGGGTTGATTCTAAATTTATGTAAGAGTCCATACGGATCTTATAATGTCCACCAAATGGACGATTATGAGGCTAACATGTGTAGTGATGCTACATAATCAAACAGCTATGAAAGTAAGTATGGTCATACAGGGCAAGAGGTACTCACAAGAGCAATGTAGTGTGCAGTATAGTTGCGAGATTCTGTGGTCCCTTGAGAACGAATGTTCTTCTGCTAACAGTTTTCGTACAAGTGAGACATTAAGGAAAATGCAGAAATGTAGTTCAAATTGTGATGTGATATCATAGGTAGTACCTTACGCTGCAGTCGAGACCAATGTGTAACAAGATTATTCCAGTCACCGTCAGATAAATGTAGCACCAGAGACTTTACAGAAATTTCATTTAGAGGCTTGCCATCGAAGTGTGCTTGCCTCAGGTAGGAACGATACTTCATCAACGAGTGCTTGAAAAGCGCAACCAACCCTTGTTCGTCATCACAATCCAGTTTGCTCCTCACCTATTTAAAAGAATGAAATCTTGTGTCTTCTGTCAGCAGAAACATATGCAGTAATGACCATGAATAACATTAGTACATTACTTACACGTAAGTTGCGGTGGAAGACTGTAAATTGTCATGTGTCTGTGGTATAATCTTTCCATGAAGGAAAGATGCACACAAAGTTCCTAACAACAACATAAGCTTCGTCTTTTAAACTGGGAAGAAATGGAACAGGGGTCCTATTTGCTGCAATTGGGGCTCTCTCTGGTTCGAAAAGGGATTTGGCAACTGGATTTGGTGTACTCTTTGCTGGAATGGGGGTTTTGCGTCGTACAGCTGGTGCTATGTCAACTGGCATAATCATACTGTTTGCTGCAGTTGGGGTCTGTTGAGTTGGGGCATCAGAAATGACCAGTGTAGTAGGGCTAGAGTCTGCTAGAGTTGGGGTATTTTGTGGGTCAGGTGATATTGCAACTACACCTAATGGGCTATTTGATTTATCAGGTGCCACTACCTTTTCCAAATACTTTGCTTGTGCTCCTCCACGATCAGCAATCGCCCTCTTTCTTTTGAACGTTTGATACACAAGAGCAACATTTGAATGGATAAATATGGTATGATGACAGATGGAATATGTACTGAAAATGGATAGGCAGGGCGTATTCACATACACGATGTGTAAACTAACCTAATGGCAGTTCAACAAAGTAGAAGCAATGCAAAGCATCAGTTGCAAGATAACTGCGGGCAATGTAACCTTGGAAAGTTAGAGCAAGTACCTTGATGGGTGAATAAGATAGGACATCTTCCTCTGACTCCTCCACTAGGGAGCTACATTGACTTAGGTCTCCCTCTAGCTCAGAATCACTGTTAGGATCATATTCTGAGCATGAATCTGTAGGTGGAGAGCGTTTGCATTGCATTGCATCCAGACTTGATTTCAGTCCCTTAATGCCAAGTTTGACAGCCATGGCATTGTTCTGCTTTATTCTTTTCATGCGCGCAAGCTCATAATCATTATGATGCTATTCAGAATCTGAGATTCATGAAAACATAAAAAGTAGTCACATTATCTATGGAATGCATTGCAGATTCAACTCGGAGAGTGTCTCCCTATAAACCCCTGCATATGCAAAGTTCACCTCCCCAACCGTCCTGACCAGACCACACACAGAAATACAAACCTCTTATGTCTCTATAACAGGCAGGCACACATTTCAAAACTAAAGTAGGAACATTAGAATCATATGAAATTCGTATTTGAACAAATAAACTAAGCAATTATGAGTGGCGTAATGTTTAGCTTCAAGGGTGGAGTGTTGGTAGTGCGACACAAAGCAAGTAGGCAGATTGTATTCCATGTAAAAGATTGAAACCTATGTAAAAGCTGGAAATGACACTTTCTTTCTATACAATGCAATGTTCGTTACCCACACATGATGGAAGAGATCACATAGAGAAATACTATTCACTCATGTCTACGGTTCCAGTATTTAGAAACAGGGTGGTCCACCCTAAAAGAATATTGACAACAAATATGACAAGGCAAGCATAGATGTAGTGAATCAATCATTTACTTGTAAGCTTACTAGGACAAGTATGCAGAATTGTAACTGCAGTAAGAGATCGTCCAAAATCTGAATGAAGAAGTTTGTCTAGCACTTATTGTTTGCAACTAATCGACGTGAATAATTGGATATTACATCGAATAAGTAAGAAAGACAAGTAAAATTGTCAATAAACCTGGCTTGCAGTAGTAATCTGGGTCAATGTCACTACGACCAACAATCCAAAATGACTAGTTTCTGTTCCGAGGGCCGGAATTTTGAAAACCATGTGAACTTTAGAGGTACTAAAGATTACCGAAATACATCTGAACCATTAAGTGTAGGTAGCACTGAGCACACAACAAACCCTAATAACAGTCCTGCCTAATGAGTAATGAATCAATAATAAAATGGGTGATGAGGAGTGGCTGCTGAGTGTTGAGGACGTATCTCAGGATAAATCGGGTTGGCTTGGTGGGTGCTGCACGCCTGAGCCCTGAACGGACTGGGAAGGTAGGCACGGCGGCGCGCCCGGGCAGCGGTGACGCTGTTGGGCGAGCGGCTCCTGGCCTCCTGTTAGTCCGGCGTCTCCTCCTAGAGTCATGCCGTCCGAGGACGGCAAGTCGCCGGCGAGGCAGGCGGCTGGGGGCGAGTAGAGATCGGAAGCGCGCAGCAGAACATAGGGGAATCAGGGCCTGGGATGACCCAAAATCCCAGGGTGGGCTGGCCCACTGTGGGCACCCTGTAGAGATACACACCCGAGCGGCGAACATGCATTTTCGAAACTAATTTAGGAACATTTAGCTGGCCAATTAAACAACTCTGTTTTAATAATATCAGATTCGTATTTGAACAACTAAGCTTGTTTAGCTTGATGGGTGGAGCAGTGTTATTATGACACGAAGCACGTATTCTGATCGTATAGTGATCATAAAAGGGGGAAACTCTAAGCATATTTTTTTTAGCAAAAGAGGGTTTCCCCTCCGATTTCTATTAAAGAAACCACCACGGAACCAACATGATCAATTAAACCCTAAGCATGATCAATTAAATCGTATTATGGCTGTGCCATGGCGGATTTGAAGATGCAAACTGGAGAAATGATATTTAGCATCCATTGTTTGCTTCGAACTAAGAACTGAATTCTAAGAGCTGAAAAGAAAGTAGAGTAACCAAGTTAAGATCTATTTTCTGGTTGAGATCAAAAAGTTGAGGAGATATAAAGTACCACCTCTCTTGCGGCGCCGTGCAGGCATTGGGGGTGCGATGGCTATCGGTGGCGTTGAAGCAGATCTGCGACGGTAGACGGGTGCATCAGGGGATAAGTCCCGTTGTGGTGGAAGAGAAGGTCGTGTGAGCGGCCTCGGCAAAGAGGACAACGACGCCGATGAAGTGAGAGGACGCGATGCAAGGCTATTGGTCCGTCGTCGTGGATGAGAAACGTCCATCTCTAGCAGTGGACGACGCGGTCTTGGTAGGCGCTCCGGCATGGTGGAGGACGGTGGCGATGGATGTGGTGGAGGACGGCGGCGATGGATGGGGTGGCGGACGGAGGCTGGTGTGGGGATGGGGTGTTCTAGCGCGGACGGTGTATGAATGGGAAAATGGAGGGAGAGGTACGGGGAACCATGTTTTTGGGACGCGCCTGTCTGAAATATGGGAAAGTTACGAACTTAGCCCCCGTTTAAAATTTGGACGTCTCGTCGGTTGGGGATAGGACGGTAATCTCGCATCTCGCCAATATTTGCCCAGAGCGATTTCGGGCGAGGAGAGGGTGGTTGGCGCCCACGGTGTATGAACGGGGCTGATAGGTAGGGCGGTTGTGTCACGTCTGAGTGAAGTTACAAACCTGCCCCTATTGAAAATATTGGCCTACATCGATTTCGGCCGAGTCGAGTTTGTTTTGCCGCCCACCGTGTATGAATAGGGAATGGAGGGAGAAACAGAGGTCTTTCGGATGAGCTTGAATCAAATGAGTTTTGCCGCCCATGTTTGACGCCCACCGTGTCGGAATGGGCTCAGAGGCGGTCGTGTCACGTCTAATTGAAGTTACTAACCTACCCCTATTTAGAGCAGTGGAAATCGGGCCGATGGATTGTCTGTGTAATGGGTAGACAATAATTTCCATCTCCCAAACACTTGGCTTCGGGCAGCCGACGTGGGAGTGGACATTTTGCTGCTTCTTTCGAATTTTGGGATAATAAGCATCCACATTTACCCTGGCAACTAAATTCAAATCTATTTTGTAATCCTATATGAATCTTTATAAATCATTCTATGTGTTTTTATATATCTTCAAAAGGACGACAAAGATGTATTCCACTGCCATATATGAATATGGTTTACAAATGCCGATACTCAAATTCAGAAACTAGAATCCAGTTTAAGGTGAATTTGAATATTTGGAACACTTCATGTCCAACTCAAATGTCACACGCAGCATAATGTGTACTCCCATTTAGATATGTACACAAGCGATGTATCAAGATTCAAATGCCGAGTCAATCAACCAAGAATGTACAGAACTAACAGACATATAAACACTTATAGAGTATATGGATCAATAATATCAACTAACATACATAAGCCAGGCCGCTGTACTTTTTTTTGGCTACGACAACATCCTTTTTTAGCCAGCATCTTGGCCCTTTCCGATGCGTGCCACTTATGGTCCATCTATACGACTACTATTGCTGAATGCACATTCAGCCCGATTGGCATATTTGTAGGTCTGGCACAACAATCCAAATGAAATGTCTCTGAGTCTTATCAATTAATACAGACTTGTTCTCAAATAAAATTACAAACCAAAAAAAAACAATTATTACATGATCTCTAAAACAAATGGTTTGATTGAATACATGAACAGACAACACAAAGGTTATTCAACTATGGAAAGAACATTTCACCTATGATTTACCAAGTAGGAATTTAATTTCCTTTTCTCCTTTAGGACCTTAACAATCTGGTCTCAGCTTGCTTCATTTTGAAATCCACCAAATATTTAATGGTTGTCTTGAGTACTGCTTGTGATTGTGCTGTTTGCTTCCTCAACATGTCAACTTCATCTCTAAGTGCAGAAGCAGAATCTCTTTCTACCACTAGTTTAGCCTCTAGAGCATCAGCAGTTGGCAATTCATAATGCACAATTCGGCCGGTGCCACTGTTGTGGAATGATGCAACGTCCATGGGGACCTCGCTCTTTGATCTTGGGCTAACCTGTTTTGCCATTAAAGTTCCGATTGGATTCAGAAAAGTTGAAGTTAGCAAAACATCTCAACTGGGAGTTATAACAGCAAACCAGTTAAACAAACAAGGAATTAAAGAGTTTCAATTGGATGCTGAAAAGTAGTTATTAACATCATTGTAACCCGTTGTTGCAGCAGCAAAGCAGTTAAACAAACAAGTAGATATTTAAGTTAAGGCAAACAGGTAATTCTTAACAGTAAGTATCAAACACATAGATAGGCGCAGTCTACAATATGATTAACAGGTTGTGCCATTATGTAATCAGTAGCAAACTAAATTAAGCCAAGCAACGTAATTGAACAATTTTGCAATAAGTGGCTAACTAAAATTCCAAGAAGCAGGTAACTGAACTTACGCTAGTTCTTTGTACAGGCACACTGCAACTTCTTTTTCGCTTAAAAGGTTGTACGAAGGAGTCCATGGCATCAATTGCTTGGATACGCAGTCCCAATACTTCTTTCTTCCCACACTGCATGGGTAAGTTGAATGGTTAATCTGGTAAGATGGTGCGTCCTTGATATGTTATATGAGGACGTGTAGTCAGACTAGTTGTAGCCAGACACATCACACTGGCTTTTACTGTATATTTCATGCAATTACTTTTGGCATATCGAGATCTAAGCAATCTACAATAGGATGAAAAGACTGGCATCCTTCACATTATTGGCGAACTCAGTTCATAGAAACAAGCAATTCAACCATTCTGTGGGTAAATCAAAAGCGCCACTGGAATATTTTTCACTATCCAATCATACACGCAAAAAGGGCGACGCCACCATAGGGGCTGGTATGGGCGGCCGCCTGAGGTGACTGGAAAGTGTGCACCTAGTTTGAGTCGTCGAGGTTGGCCCATGCTAGTTTTGTTCGTCCCAACGCACGAGCAGGCAATGTAAAAAATGAAGAAAAATGTTTCAATTTGGATGGGCCAATAACATAAGTGCAAGGCAGGCCCTATAGCAGGCTTGCGGCCCAAACGAGTGCCTCCCATATCGATGGACAGCAGGAAAATCCGAATTCATTCGCTCTAGCCTCCAGTCTGGTTCGCTCCTAACCTAGCCGCCACTGGACAGACCGACACAACACTTCCTCGCGCCCTCTTTGGAGGGCGGTCGCCGGCTTCAAGCGAACGGAAGGACAAGAAGATGAAGATCCGACCTTGGGTGTAGCTTGCATGGGAGGCAGCGGCGGCAGCACGGGCATGGCATCGAGCTTGCGCAAACGGACAGTCGCAGCTTACAAGAGTAGCATGCGCAACGAGCAGGTACATCACATCCCTGATTATATCTAATTCAACTCTTCAATTTCTGGCCAATAATTAAACCTGACGGTGTTGTAAAACTGCTTGTATGTAGGGAATCTATGAGAAAATGAAACCAATTTCTACTTATTTTATAACTCCCCCAATCAATACTGAACTGACTGAATCTGATGTATCTAATCAAGTTTCCGGTGTAAACATACAAGCTCATGTTGTTCTTGAGCCTGAAGTGTCTAATGAACAGACTGCTAATGAAGGATTTGATGCAAACATTTTACATGCTCCTGGTGATGAACATATAGTGTCTAATGAGGGATCTAATGCAAGCATTTTGCAAGCTCATTGAAGGATTTAGTGTCTAATGATGATCTACTATGTTGAGAGAGACAAAGATTTGCAGGCATTGATGACAAGCAAATTATAGTGCATTTTCATAGCTTGAGGAAACGTCGAGGCCATCTACCAGAAAGTCCCCGTATCATGACAACATAGCATAAATACTTTTCTAATCTGTTGTTTGAAACTATTGGCATACTTGTGCAGGATAGATATATTGATATGCAGTTTGCGCACTAGTTATACGTGCAATTACACTTCGATATTTTCAGCCAGAGAACGGATAATTCAAGCAGGTACAGACCATGTTTGTAGTCCTTGTACACCATGTTGCATTTTGTGTTTTTTGGTGCTTGCATCATTTAGTGTTTATAATCTGAACTACTTTGGATCATTAGCTGGTTTTCAAAGTGCATGTAGCTTCACATTTCTCAAGTTATGTTGATTTCCGGAGTGCAAGTGCCTTCGTATTTTTTAAGTTAAATGTTCGCCCCTGGTAACTTGAATTCGTGGATCAGCCACTACACACAAATCATACACGAATGCCAGTATGAATTAAATGAAATGCAGGGACTTATGCTAGCTCGTTGTACATGCTCACTGCAGCTCTGCTTGTGCTTGGGATGTTCCATGTACAAGTCCATGTTACCACTTGCTTGGATGTGCAGGCCTTGTGCTCCTTGCATCCACCTCTGCATTTTTGACACGGAGAATGGTTGATCAAATAAGAGGAATCGACCTTGATGTTGTACCGGAGGACAGATACTTACAAGGTTATACGGGTGTGTAGGATGTGTACCAGATCCCGTAGCGCCGTCATGCTTCGCTAAAAGATGGATTTGCTTGTTTCAAATGATATCTCCAGAAGAAATAAGAGTTAAAGTCAGAGTTGCATAGGCGTGTAAGCTAAGAGAGCAGTGAAAGGATATCCAAACATCGTCGGAACAGTGCCCAAGGGAGTGATGTGTGGATACCTAGTTCGGGCCGGCGTTTGGGCATGCTCGTCTAGCTAGAGTGCGGGTCACTTCAGAGCCGTTGAGGGTGATGCGCTGACTGGCCGCGCACGGATGCAGATCTTGAGTGCCAGCGGAGCGCTACGATGCGGTGGACGAGACTGTTGGTGAAGCCCCAACGGCCTCGGGGGGCGGAGGTGCGACGATGTGCTCGGTGAAGTAGCCCCGGTGAGGCGTCAGTGAAGCGCACCTGATGCGGTGGAACTCAGTGTCTGTGAGGCACGTCGGTTGCGGCGGCCAACGTTGTCGGTGGACCACCCGGTGTGGTGGACGAGGGCGTAGATGAGGTAGCTCCGGTGCGGTGGTGAAGCGCGACCGTCGTCTTCATCGTCGTCGTCGTCCGGCACAGAGGTGGGGAACGGTGGGGAAAGAGACGAGACGAGGGGCGATTCGAGGGTTGGCGACGAATTAGGGATTTGAGCAATCTGGGCGCGGAAGGGGATGGTGGAGAAGAGAGATTTTGCAGGGCTGGAATTGGGGCCGCCAGATATCTCAATCCGAAACGTGGAAGTGCGAACTTATATTGTCGTCGTCCTTTTTTGGGGCGGGGGGGGGGGGGGGGGGGGGGGGGGGGTGGGTGGCTGGGTGCTACGCGTCCGTCCGACACACGCAACCACCCCGACATGACTATGCTTCGGTGCCTTAAGGCATCTGCCTTTGTGTCCATGACATGTGGTCCCAACAGGTGGCTGGCCCACATGTCAGTGACCCAAAGGCAGTTGCCTTTAAGGCACCGAAGCAGCATCCACCCCGACACGACCCTGGTCTGCCTGGTGCGCCTACATTTGAGAATGCAAACGAATCTTCTTCCATTTGCAAATGAATCTGTATGTATTACCATGCTCGTGTTTTCCTTGCAATAATTAGTCATTCGAAACGAGATACTCCATCCATTCACTTTTGTAAGTCATTTTAGACAACTTAAAATGAACTGTTTTGCACATGTCTGAAATCTCTTCAAGGTCTTATAAAAGTGAACAGAGGGAGTACTATAAATTAATTAATGAGGAGTTATTTGAAAAAAATCGAAACGGTACCCACGCTAACGTGGATTAGAGTGTGTGTCACATAATTAGTTATTTGAATTAGAGTGTATGTCACGTAGTTAGTTATTTGAATTAGAGTGTGTGTCACATAGCGATCTCCAATTCTAACGTGGATTTCGCATTTCACTGTATCCACACTACTTTTTTAATACAAATTCATATGTATATGATGAACACCATGGTAGTGAGAAAACTTTTGGATGGATTCAAACATATGACCTACAAAATAGCACAACAAACTGAGTCAATGTCAACTTTTCAAAACTTATTATGGCACGAATTCGAAATAATTACCCGTATGCCTGGTCCTCGGTTCAAATCTTACAATGTATACCGAATTGAAACATCGATATTAAGTCTCGTACTATGTACATTCAAATGTTGTTTTTAGCCCCCCCCGCACAAACGCTACATACTTCCTGTATCAGTCAATCTTCCTCTCCTAACCACCTTAGGAAGCTATCGGTTTCCAACACACGTTCATTCTTTCTCTCCATGCTTCGATCTCTAAGTCTCTCAACTACACAACCCTTTTTCCACCCCGTTACCAAATGTATTTACCTCACACACCCGCCATTGTGCCCCATGCCGAGCTCTCTCTCTCCCCCTCTCCCTCTCACCCTCTCGCGCTAAATACATGCATTGCCTATCTAGCCCCCCAACCTCTCATGCGCACGCACGCACGTTGTATATCTAGCTCACTCCCTCGAGACCGTCTCACTCTTTCTTCCGCACGGCGGGCCACACTCGCTCAATCTCGCTCTCTTTATCCGAGTCTCGTTTAATCTCGTTTTCTTTCACACACAAATGATATATCTCCCCGTTCGGGCCTCGATCGACACACTCTATACTGTCTCACACAGATTGTCTATCTAGGTCAGTCCATCCAAGCCACCGCCACTCTTTCGACCTCATGGTGGGCCACGCTCACTCAATCTCTCTCTCTCTCTCTCTCCGTATGTCTCGACTAACCTCACTCTTTCTCGGACAAAAACGATATATCACCATGTTTGATCCCAATTCGACCTATTCACATTGTATACTCTCTCACGCACATCGTCTATCTAGGTCACTCTCTCCAACCCGTCTCACTCTTTTGATCGCACGGCGACCCTATGTGATCGGTTGACCTTGCTTCCTCTCACGCACAAAATATATCTACACGTCTGTGACTGGATCATCTCTCAAGCTCTATCTTACAGCCCTCACCCTTGCCAAAATGCTCAATCGGATAATATCTCTCTAGAGCATATATATTTGTTCAATGAATGTCGGACCACACTCACTTTGTCTCTCTATCTATATGTCTCTCGATTGACCTCGCTTTCTCACACCGTATCTTCCACGCGATGAAGCTACTACCTCTCCATCCCTCGCAAAGCCGGAGCTATTTACATTGCGAGGGGCACTCCAACCTTGGATTAATTTGTGTAGGCATTTGTTCCGGTCGGTTTAGATTATATTTTCGTAGCATTCGGCCCACAACTACTCCAAACACCGTTGCAACCCACGCAACTCCCCTAGTTGATTTCCCTCTGGCTCGGTCATCGCTCTCTCGCACGTCCTTTCTCGCCTTCAACGTCGCACCATGGTATTATTGAAAAAACTATGTTGTTCTCTTTAATTATTATAAATAAGCTACAAAACTACACACCGATAGTCCACTTGGAATGGAACAAATTTCGACCCACAAATTAAAGTGCTACAAACTACACACCGAGGGGCCCACATGTCATGAAACAAATTTGGACCCATATACAAATTAAAAAAATAAAGGACAAGGATCGAACATGCGACCGGGCCTTCAAGCCGCACGTCAATAGGCAACATACGTAGAATAGCAATGTTTGTTGTACCCCCTTTGTTCACATAATGTTATTATATTACCACAACCTAATTAATGGATAACATGTAATATTATTTTTAGTACTATTCACCTTCACTTACTGGTGGGTTTCATGGGTGCTCTCTCTCTCTCCTCCCCTTCTGCGTTTAGACGCACGGGCAAACAGGAAGAACTCGCGGGCGATGTTGCCGTTGACCATATCTGGACGCATTCACAAGTCACGGCACCAGTTTCACGTACTAGCAGCACTAGTTAGTGTGTACGTGCAATGCACGTTAATTTGGAAGTATATTAAGTGCATGCGGATATTAACTACTAGGATATTATTTGCGTGTTGTCATGTGATTAACACTATTTTTGGCATGAAATTAATTGCACGCTAAATGTGTTGAGCGCTCGACATTGAAGTAGTCTAGGTCGTTGGATGACAAGGAATACATGTGGCTTGATGACGTTTTATATTTAATTTGATACGGCTCTTGCAGAACATTCAATCGATCAAACTATACATTTCGTTCAGTCTGACTCCGACTTTAAATTATACGACGATCGATATAAAAAAAGGAAATGATAAACGTTCGGATTTTAAGCATGGTAATCCGAACGTTTTCCATGGCAAATTTAGATTACGCGGCGGCGGCGGCGACGTCTCACGGTGGGAAGTGGCTCCTCTGCCGTGCTCTGTGTGTCGTTGGGCCACTGACCGACGGCGACGGTGGCGTCTTGCGCCGTTGTTAGCGTACTCCTGGATGTTGGCCTAGCTTCAAGGAAGGCCAAAATGTTCTGGACTTCGGAGCGAGTCAACTAGCAGGAGGAGGCGACTGGCGTTGGTGCAAGGAAGCGGTCGACGGCGGCCATCCATGCCGGTGAGGGGGGCACTGGTACCGCACGGGGACAGGCGCTGTCAATAGCGCGGCAGAGACATTCGTGTGCACGGGCACCTGCACGGGCGTGCACATCAGTGCACGCGCAGGCGCATGTGCTGGCAGGTGCACGGGCACCGGCACGGGCATGCGCTGGCAGGTGCATGGGGATGGGCGCTGCCGCAGTCGGGGCGACGGGAGCCGGAACGGGAGCGGGGACAGGCACGACGTCTTCCTGCAAGGCCAGTTCAAGCTCGTCCCAAAGCGCCTTATGTTCTTGAGACTCCGGCTGGGTGTCTTCCTCAGGAAACTGGAACACTAAGGGCAGACCATCGTGATGCAGCATGGCGTACGTTTTGGTCAGGCTAGTTGGAGGTAGACGACAGGAGAATTGGAGAGGAAGAGAGAGGATTGTAGCGATACCGGGTAGTGCGGGGTTGATTTTAAACTGCGGCGCCGACGACATTAAAAGTGGGAGCAGTTGGGACGACGGTGGGTGGCGGAGCCTGGTCAAAGGGCTCGCCTCCCGGTGAGCCTGCACAGCGGTCTGCTCGCACGCCTCCCTGATAGTCGGTGCAGCGGTCTGCTCACACGCCTCCCGTCGACTCACACGCTTGCTCGGATGGCACCTACCGATGAGAAGCGGGGACTCGTGGCGGCACATAAACGCCCACAGTTTCAATAGTGAAAGCGTCCGCCTTAACATGACATGTCTTTGTTCCAAAATACCTTGGCTCTTCATTTGTGCAACTTGTCATAAGCAGCTTGTCTCAAATTGAAGAAAAAACTTACGAAGTAATATTTGTGCCATATCACATGACCATGCTTAGTTTCAAGAATTTATGATCACTTTTGGATTTTCTGAAATTTAAGATCCAGGATTTGAAACAATATCATAATCTGCATCATGCAATAAATTTTCAAGCCGCACATCTGTCCTGTTGTATTTCTTAAGAAAGGATTTGGTCAAACATTTTGCTTAGTTAGACTTCAGACAAGTTATATATGCAGAGTAAAAGGATAATCCCTCCGTACCAGTGCATTGCCTGATATATTAACTCAAGTACTAGGCACGAACAAACGGGCTCAATTCTATGCTCATCCTGGTGTAGTAGTATTACTAGGCAATGCAGTTGACAGGTGATCTTGACGAGCGGCGACCGAGGGAATTGAACCGTGCTCGGCATGGTAGGTAACGTTGTCTAGTTACTAAAGCATCCCTCCGTTATTCATCGGTAGTCATTATGGACCGGGGACATGAGAGGAATTTCCTAGGGCTGGAATTCTGGCCGCTAGATATTTCGACTTGAAACGCCGAGGCTCGACTGGTTGGGGTTGCCTAATGTGCGTACCACGCACACCACCGAAGGACACGAGCCCATTTTTTTAGGATCAACACGAGCCAAGGTCTGGCTGGTACGCCGTTGGGTCCTACCATTCGAGAATACAAAAGGAACCTTTTAAATTGCTAAACGAATCTATGTGTATTACAATACCCATATTTTCCTTGCAAATACTAATCTCAACGTGGTAATTGATTTATGACGAGTTGTTGAATTAGAGTGAGTTTGTGATATAGTGATCTCAACGTGGATTTCACATTTCATGGTATCCCTAGTAAGTTTTCCAATGCAAATTCAAATTTAAAAGATGAACAATATGGAGGTGAGAAAACTTTGTATGTATCAAGCATATGACCACACACACACACAGAGAGAGAGAGACACACACACGAACACAACAACAATCCAATAAGTATAGTGCATCTATTTTTCCAAACCATGCATCTATGACACGAATTCAAAAATACTCCTTCTATTCCTAAATATTAGTCTTTTAGAGAGTTCAACAAGTGACTAGATGCGGAGCAAAATCAGTGAATCTAGACTCTAAAATATGTCTATATACATCCATATGTGCCAGTCCATTTGAAGCCTCTAAAAATACTAATATTTAGGAACGAAGGGAGTAAAATGTAAGACATCCATGGTCCTCAGTTCAATATTTAAAATGAACATGAAACTGAAACGTGAATATTAAGTCTAGTACTACAGTACATGCAAATGTTGTGTTTAGGCGGAGGTATGATTGTCGGGGGTCAACCCCTCAACCTTAGATAAAATTGTGGAGCTCTGTTTAGGGTTGTCTAGATTATATTTGTCCCCACCCTCCCAACCACCGATTGGTTGTGCAGCCCCCACCCCTCCTCCCCAGGAGAATATCATGTGCCCCGATACCTTAGATGCTATATGCCGATACGAGTTGCTTGGAGCTTGTAGATCTGAGATATAGCAGCTCACATGATGTGTCTTAATATTTTTGTAGGAAACCTTGATGAGTTTGAGAATTGCACACAATTTGTACAAAAACTACTTAGATGCCCTTTGATCCCATATCCAACGACCTCGAAGCTCTTATCACCATAGCATCTAAGATGAAGGAGGACATCATATTCTCCTGTATGTAAGAATATCATGTGCTACCACACCTTAGATGCTTTGGTGATACAAGCTCTTCGGAGGGGTTGGATTTGTGACCCAACACCTCCTCGGTGGTTCGAATGGTTTTTTAAGCCCCAAAAGAGTTCGGCCACTGCTTACAAGCACAAAGACTGCTCAGATGCCATTGGATCTCAGATCAAACAACCTCCAAGCTCGTATCACCGTAGCATCCAAGCTGCGATAACACCTTATGTTTTCTCGCACAGGAGAGTATGAGGTGCTCCCGCACCGTAGATTCTATGGTGATATGAGTCCACTGAGATCTAACGGCCCACAATAGGAGGTTTGAATGTTTTTGCAATATATGGCTGATAGAGTTTGGGAAATGCGCAGAAAGTACAAGTACTACGCATGTGCCATCTGATCACTAATCATACGACCTAGATGCTCATATCACCGTAGCGGGTAATAAGCTACGTGGAGCACCTAATATGAGCACCGAGGAGCCATTGGATCGAAGATGCAGCGGCACACACGAGGCCTGAATGTTTTATTTGCAAAAAGAAACCTTTGGAGAGTTTGGAAATTGCACATAATTACAAAGACTACTCCCAAGCCATTGGATCTCACTTCCAACGGTGTAAAAACTCCTATCACCATAGTATCTAAGCTGCGGGGTGGATGTGATATTCTATGCCGCTGTCATTTTTGTTCGTAAACTTGCAAAATATGTGTAATTCATGCCATTACTTGTCTAACCGCGCAAAGTGTTTGTTCAAAAAAACCATCCTACACTGAAATATCGGAACAACACACAGGGGTCCCACTTGTCATTAATCAAATTTGGACCTAAAACTAACAAATCTGAAAGACGAGATTCGAACTGGCAACCTGGACTACAAAGCGTAGGTCGATAGCCTAAAAAAATGAACGGTTGTTGGCTTTGTCCCATAACTTGATTTTATACAGTACTTGCGTTGAGTAGAGTAGAGGGAGTGCCTCGTCAACACGTGCATGACCGTTGTCTCACTTACTGGTGGGTCCCAGGTCTGCGATCTCAATCTCTCTTCTCTCCATCGTCTAACCTTTGCACGGGCACACACGAAGAGCGGCGCTAGCTTGCCGTGGTGTTATTAAAACTAAAAAAAGCTTGGAAAATAGAAGAATCGCCTAGAACAAGAGACGTTGTGGCTGGTCAAGATGGAGCTAACCACATCTATCCTCCGTGCCATGTTTGCATGATGAA
Organism: Triticum urartu; assembly: GCF_003073215.2. Taxonomy (NCBI): domain Eukaryota; kingdom Viridiplantae; phylum Streptophyta; class Magnoliopsida; order Poales; family Poaceae; genus Triticum; species Triticum urartu. Next base: position 592,952,589 of record NC_053023.1, on the reverse strand, counting down.
GCTGTGTGGCTAGTGGGGTGTTTTCGACCGACTGGCTGGGTCCCGAGGTCGAACCATAGGTACTACGTCTGATACAGTATATTTTTACACGCACGCTTTTCCTCCGTGCCGAGATGTGGCACACCTTACCGCGCGGTTTCGGGGTCCTCCCGTGTGGTGCACGCATATATTCTTCCTAATGTGGGACGCCCTATCGCGCATTTTCTGGGTCCTCCTCGGTCGTAGCGCCGAAGCAAGTAAATGAGTCGTCAAATCACGAAAGACCACCTTTCCCGCCGAGTACATCAGTGAAGCACGGTGGATAGCTAGTTGGGCTAGTTCAACTGATTAGCTAGGCCGCCGCCACATTTGTTTTTTCACCCCTTTTTTATCTACTTGCCGGCAGGTAAATTTAAATATCCACCGCGGCATTGCTCTCGTGTTTGGGTGCGGCATGATTTTTTATTTTTTGATTGACGGGAGCAGGCGTGGCAGGATTTTTAATTTTTTGATTGACGGGAGCAGGCGCGACAGCAATTAGTCACGATGACTCCGCCTGTAAAAACCCCCTGCTCCCTGATGTGAGAAGTCGTCGACTGGTGTTTTACTATGGTGAAAACAAAAGATTCCCCGCTCCCTCCGCCTTCCCGTAGATTGCATTGCCTTTCATCCATTTTGCCCCCTTTGCTTCCTCTCCCCATTGCTTCTACCTGGTGCCATGGTGGCACAGTAGATCACGGAGTCCGAGGTGAGGCTCCTGACACAGGAGCTCCATGCGAAGGATGCGGAGCTCAGGGCCTAGGACGTGGAGCTCCGTGAGCTCAAGGAGGAGAGGAGTGCCATGCTCCTCCATTATGTGTGGGAGTTTAGGCGCCCTCTGCATGGGCATGTCCATGTCTCGGCGCAACATGACCGTTGGATCAAACTCAGACGGTGCAGATTAGTCACTGTAGCACAAAGCGTGTGGGTGTGTTTGGTTGCATTCTCATCTTAATATAGTTGTTTCCTCTTCGTGTATTTTTGTCAACCTACTAGTGTGGACTCATGCACCCTTCATGCACTCTGCCAAACACCCAAAAGTGGGTCGAGAAGGGAACTTTTGCTCCCATCCCGTGCACCCTTCATACACCCCGCCTAACACTATTCGTCCTTCATATGGTTCATGTTTCGTGGAGTACTGTAGCATCGTACTCTCTGTGCGCTGTGGACCTAGTTCTGTTAACATTGATCTCACCGTTCATTCTCGACCGGACAGTCAAAAAAGCGGTACTATGTTACATATAGGAGTAGTTGACATGCGCACAACATCATTTGTTATCGTCATATCTTACTACACTAGCAACAAGATTATGTAGTACTGACGTATGAACCACTGCACATGCCTAGTAGTAGGAGCACTGTGTATGTTCAAGTGGCTGCCGTGTTTCGCACTCCTCCATCGTAAGAGTGGAAATGCTTGCTGTAATCATTTTTTCTTCTTCAAAAAAACAGTGGACACGCTCTACCGTGCGGATCCTCCTCCAGCCATGCACTAAATTACTCACTTTTGCCGATGTGTGGGACAGCCAGCACCTGGGTCCACCAGCCATGCACTAAATTACTCCGTAGTAGAGTGACGGTAGACTACCCCGATCGAACCGCCGCAGTAATGCCCAATGAGCCGTCAAATCACAAACCCCCCTCTTTTCCAGCAGTAAGTTGGACGGACGAAGCAACCATCATTTCACTCTTCTCTCTCAGCTTCCTCTCTTGAAGAAAACCCCCACTCGCTTCACTTCTCCCTCATCTCGTTCCTCTTTTCACTCTTCTCTCTCAGCTTCCTCTCTTGGATGGACGCTGGAGCACCGGCCGACGTGATGTCTATGGCTCTGGCCAAAACCGTCGAGGCTCATGGTACGAAGAAGCGCAAGCACCCCACCGAGACTACCACAGACAAGCTCAAAGCCATCGCCCTTTCCAAGCCCCCCTCTCCGGGATCCCTCATTAAGCAAGTCCAGGTAATGTCTCTTATTGACGATCTTTTTCTCGATCTTGATCGTGTTTTTTCATCTAACACGCAGTGCTAGTACTGGTAGTACAACTTTCCGGGTGATCTTGCATGTGATTTTAGTGTGCCAAATGACGGTTCTAAATTCCTCTTTTGACCAAAACATGCGAGAGGTTGACACTAATTTCTTATAGACTACTTTCAACTACTTTGTCTGTCCCAAATTTCTTGTCTTAGATTTGTCTAGATACGGATGTATCTAATACTAAAATGTGACTTGATACATCTGTATCTAGACAAATCTAAGACAAGAATTTTGGGACGGAGGGAGTCCTTTATGAACATCAATGCTACCTTTTAAGAGGGTATATTTGCCTCAATAACTTGTGTTATGGATATTGCATGTAATCCCTCTGCTCTCATGCCTTTGAAGACATGTTCTAGTGTCTTTGTTCACTCATTTCTGTGCGTATATGTAGTCATATATGGAGTATAATATGAAAAATCATCTTATATTTCTGAATGGAGGTAGTAATAAAATATGGTTTCTGTTTGAATTAGAACCAGGTCCGCGGTGGAGATGAAGTTCTCAAAGTCATGCCATGTGAAATGGAAGACCTGATGATGAGTTCTACTGCTGAACTATCCAGCTACTGTGTCCTTGTCGCCATGTGTCCTGAACTAGTGTTTTCCTGTAGCATTGTTGTCAGGCGTGTTCTCGAGGCTGTACTTGACCACAACAATTTCCTGGCTGTGCCTTCGATTACGAATGGTGTGGTTCTTGTAAAGCTTCCCAACAAATCTGATGCGGCCTGTCTTCATCATCATGTTTATGAGTGGAAAGACCACTTTGTTAGGTTCTCCAAGGTTGACAAGATGGTGATGGTGCATGTAGGGGTTCATCCCGTAGGTCGGTGGCAAGAAATAGTCTGTAGAGTTTAGTTAGTGCAACTTTGCTTGTCTGTAGTAAGTACTATTGTTCAGTACTTGATTTGTGTTTGTGAACCCTGTATTGCTTATTAGTACTGCCGCTTTTGGTGTGTAGTCAGTCCTGAGAATGGTCTATGTTAATGTCTGTCCACTCAATTCAGTCTGTATATTTTGAAGTATCCAGATCATATTTTTTGTGAGGACGGTTTATCAATTATGGTTACACTCCAATAACTGTATGCATTGCAGGGTTCATCGCACCCACCAGGATTTCCAGTCCCATGGATGTTTAGTCCATACGATTTGTCACGACCTTTTGGACTGTCCTGCTTATGGGAGTAGGCGGGGCCCCTGCATGCCACGCGTAGTTGGACGATCAATCTTCTGTTTAGTACTTCAACATAGTGATTTCCTCGTAAGGATTCACTCATGTCACATCAAGTAAATCTTATTGATTTACTGTCTAAATCTTTTTGATTTAATGTCATGTTTTCTTTCTTTTCCTGCAATTTTATGATGCAGGTTTTGCCATGTGACATTCATCACAGAATAAACCGTTTGGTTTGCTCTACGATGGCTATTTTTGCAGGTTTCACTTCTTATGTCGTGTCAGTAACGAAGGCACTGTCCATCACTTATATTACTGGAAAAAATTGGATCAGTCTGTTGTCTGAGTACAAGCTGAATCCCTATGATGAACTGCAGTTTGGTTTAACAAAAACGCCACAATTAGTCCTCGCGTTTAAAAGAAATGAAGAAAAAACTGGATCACGGTCATGGATCCTAGTCAAGTTAGAAAGCTGATCATAGCAGACCAGACACGATCGCCGCTATCTCGCACAGATCGAGCACCGGCAGTTGCTCTAGCACTGACAGCGGCAGCAGCTCAGTCTGATCCAGCTGAGGATTGGGCACCGACCGCGTCAGCGGATCAGTCTGATATATCGGAGGATCGGGCATCGACACGGGCACCTGCTCCGACACCGGCACCAGCTCTACAAGGACCACCATCTCCGGCAGCATCAGCGGCTTCGGCACCTACACCAACACTTGCACTTGGATCTGCTCCGGCCCATGCAGTTGCACCGGCAATAGACTGGGCTGCAGTTCGCACTTCATATACCAAAGTCCTTACAAAAACCGACATGTCCACCTTCTTGGTAAGCATTGGCCGCCCAAGTGCTTCGTTCTTTTTTCTTTCCATGTTGTTTCACATGATTCACTATGTTGATCTAACTGTTTGGGTATGTCTTCTTGTTTGCAAACAGAGAATTCCTAGAGCAACGAGGGAGTCATTCAACAATCCGGGCGACCGTGGCCAAGTTTCTCTTACCATGCGCAGCCTTGGTGTGAATGAACCTGCTCAATATACCGTAAGTACAAAGGATGGTCGCATGATGATTGATGCTAAAGGATGGTCAAGGTTCAAATCTAAATCATATCTTGCGGTAGGGGATGATGTCAAAATCGAACTTTCTCGGCAAGGAGAGCTGGTCCAAATCAACTTTGAAATTCTTCAGTAGCAGCACGCAACTGCCGAACTGATCTATCCTCTGAGAGATTTTGATGTAATAATCTGGCATGTTGAAACAAGTGTCCTGTGTGTATAAGTAGTATGACAGTATTATTTATCACATGGTATATCATTGATAGAATTGCAACTCTGATTGCTGGTAAGGAACTGTCGTTCGATTTCATTCCAACAGCTGCCGTGCTTTATTCAATTTTGTGTATTCGCCTTGCGACAGCATCTAAAACCAGCGCCGTACCGATCGCTTGTAATATGAAAAGCACTAAGGTAGAACACATGGGCCCCCAAACATGCAGGGTCAGCCTGCGGCCCAAAGTCCAGAACCGTGACCTATCTGAGTATTATATTCTCAGCTGAACCCCCATAAAAAAAGTTGAACCCCCATAATGCCCGTGCGTTGCAGAGGGAGTATATTTCTCGGCAAGGTGAGCCTGTGATATAAAAGATTTGTATATTTCTTTATAGAGGGAGCATCTCTCTGTCAAAAAATATATTTATGTGTAACTAGTTACTCCTATCTTTCTACTTCCTTTTGCTGATATGTGGGGCAACCGACAACGAGGTCCACGTGCCATATGCACAAATTAGAGTGCACAACTTCACGGTAGACACACCCCGGTCGTAGCGCCGCAGTAATGCCTAATGAGCCATCAAATCACAACCCCCCTTTCCAGCTTTAGCAGTAAGCTGGACGGACAAAGCGGCAATATTTCATTGGGCCTGAATCCCCTTCTCCTTCGCCTGCTTGTTCAGAGAAAACCCCCTCTCGGCGATTGCATAGGGTTTTCTCATGGAGAGCCAGGTACGAATTCTTCATCCATCCCCGATAAATCCAAGTCCCTTGGTCGCAGGTAATCCTAGGATGGCAGCCGCCACCGTTGATGCATTTTTCTTCCTACTGAATCTAGTGTGTTTCATTTGCAGTGCCCAAAGTGCGAGTACCCTATAGGTTTCTGCGCCCTCGGCGAGACGCCAGACTTGTTCCTTCTCATCCTAACACAACATTTTGAAATGTGCATAGTATGTTCCTAGAATCCTCTTTTCTATCCGGGAGGGTGGGTTTTTTTGAACATGTTGTGTTCTCATATTATTTTTCCTGCAGTGTATTATTTGCTCTGCCAGAACACATGTACTGAAGATGCTCGGCCTTGCCATAACTGAATACACTAGTTTAGTGGTCACAGTGAAGACAAGCCATGGATATAAGTTCCAAGTTGGGTTCATGAACCAAGAAGATCGCTACTTTTTTTATGGCCGAACTTGGATAAACTTTCTCAAGTGTTACAGACTGAAAGTTGGCGCACGAATGTTGATGGAAATAGCAGAACCTGGTCTCATCTTCACTACGATCTTCCACCCCGACGTCGTTTCACTTGTTCATCCATGTTAGTTTTGTATCTGGTTCTTGCTTGTTGCCTCAATTACTTCTTAATCCACCTATTCTGTCTAACTAATCACAATTTAACTTTAGAAGTAGCAATGAATCTCTCACGAAGATGCTACTTCTAACTAATATTTTCTTATAATTGGTGGCACGTGTAGGTTTTTTCAGAGTTAGGCAGTCTGCTTGTTTGTTACTCTGTAATAACTTGGTTGTTACTAATGGTACTAAAGTTGACTGGATCGACATCCACAAGTTCCTACACTTTATTGATTGTCTTGAGGTCCTTGTGGGGCGTTTCAATGGTGGAAGGCCATGTGGGATATGTGTGCCACTGCTGCACTCGTTGAACAGGTCCAACTGTGTCGAGAAACTTATGGTACGAGCTGTTTTCTATTATATATGTTGTTCATAAACTATTGCTTATACACAGTTTTACAGTTGTGATCTTCTTGAAACAGGAACTACCGAGTTCTATTGTTCCTATACAGATGCCTGACCATGGTCGGGTCGGACTTGCGCTTGGTCACAACATGATGTTTATGTCAACCTACTCAATTCCCCTTGGAGGTGAAAAGATACTTATTCATGGGTGGTCTCAAATAATGAAGGCCTATCCATCTTGGAGAATAGGAAGAAGATTATGTTCATGCTTTTCCATGGCTCTAAAGCGAATATCCTGTTTATTGACCACGTTGCGAGATGAAGCCACTTTCAGAAGGTTGTGGATGCGCGGGGTGGCGTCTGGGCCTTGTCCTGGGGCTTGGCAGCCTCACCCTTGGTTAACTGTAGGCAAAGTAGCACTGTTCGAGGAGTGCTTTGTACGGTTGAACCTGTATAAGTACTCATACTGCTTTCAGCTTTGGTTGTTAAGTGCCCCTGCTGGTTTCAGTTAAGGTTGTTAAGTACTCCTGCTGCTTTTACAGTCTATCGTGTTTCTTCAGTCCTGTCTTCCTCCAGCCGCCAAAACCAAACCAGCGCTGGCGGGGCCGCCTGCTTCCGCCTCCCACGGCTGGCTGCGCCTTAGCGCATGCATCGCCGCCCCACTGTCTCCAAAATCGTTAACGCCGACGTCCTCCACACGCTTTGGTGCGCTCGCCGCGGCGCCTCCCTCTCGCGTTGTCAACATAGTCAACAAACAATAGGAATCGGCAGAAGTGCGTGGAGAGGATGACAGTAGGGGCCACCACCACTACAAAAAAAGACACATCCGTGACATTTTGGGCTGAACAATTTTTTGTCTGTCATACATATGACACTTCTATGACAATAATTGTGACAAAACCCGATATCATCATAGATGTGGTGGGCTCCTACTTCTATGACAAAAAATCATGACAGAAAATGGGCTTTTCATCCTGGGCGGGCCGGAGACGCAGCTGCATGACATTCTTTGGGCCGTCCATGACGGAAAAAACCGTGGTAGAAGTGAGGGAGAGGAAAATTTCGGGGAGTTCCCAGTTACGGTGGGAGGTCGGGGGCCGAGCGATGACGTTTCTCTCGTACACGTACGCGCGTGTGTGCGAGGCGTTGGCTCTAACTGAACCCGAGCGAGACGTTGGGCTCTAACTGAACCCGAGCGATTGCACTGCAGGCTACGCGTTACTGAACCCGAGCGATCGATCGATGGCTGTTAACTGAACCCGATCGAGCAATTCCTTCGCTACTGCTGCTAATTGAAGCCGATCGATGGGATGAACAGTGAGCGTTGCGGGGGGGGGGGGGGGGGGGGGGGGGGGGGGGGGCGGGGTTAGATGAACAGTGAGCGGTGGCATTGCCTCCGGATGAACAGGACCCCGTGGTGTGGTGGAGGGATGGATGAACAGTAGACGGTGGAGGGGTGCCAGTGGAGGGGTGGATGAACAGGACCCCGTGGTGTGGAGGGCTGGATGAACAGTAGACGGGGGAGGGGTGGTTGAACAGGACCCCGTGGTGTGGAGGGCTGGATGAACAATAGACGGTGGAGGGGTGGTTGAACAGGACCCCGTGGTGTGGAGGGCTGGATGAACAGTAGACAGTGGAGGGGTGGTTGAATAGTAGCCGGTGGAGTAGCGCGCGGTGGAGGCTGGATGAACAGGAGCCCGTGGAGGCTGGATGAACAGGAGCCCGTGGAGGCTGGAGGAGGTCGACGGTGGAGATGAATAGTATCCCGTGGAGTCCCGTTTTGCGGTACGCCACACCCCTCCCGATGAATAGGACCCCCGTTTCGACCGTAGTGCTCCAACACAAGTCCGTTTCCTCCATTTTGCGGTACGCCACACCCCTCCCGATCAACAGGACCCCTATTTTGACCGTAGGAGGTCTGTTTCCTCCGTTTTGCGGTACGCCACACCCCTCCCGATCAACAGGACCCCCGTTTCGACCGTAGGAGGTCAGTTTCCTCCATTTTGCGGTACGCCAGACCCCTCCCGATCAACAGGATCCCGTTTCGAACGTGGTCGGTCGAACACAAGGCCGTTTCTTCCGTTCTGCGGTATGCCAGGCCTCGTTTCCATCGCCTGTTCCATCCAAGTCCTCCCGATGAACACGACACATTCCGTTGCCTCCCCATGAACACGACGCATTCCGTTGCCTCCCCATGAACATGACGACGATGCTGTTTTTCCGTTCCGACCCAGCCATGTACACGAGCCCTGACCGTATGTATGCGTGAGTAGGCGTTTGAGACCCCGCCCGTATGTACACATACGTGGCCGTATTTTCTTTCTTGCACCCTGGCCGCTGTACGTACATGTACATGCTATGTGCGCGCCTCTACTACGACACGTGCGCGCCTCTACATCCACCAATATATATGTACGTACACGTTCGCGACCAGAATGACAACGCTATGTATGCTTCGACCAGGTGGGTCCCGACTGTCAGGCACTTCCTTGCGTGCGAAGATGTAGCCGGTGGGTCCTAGCAGTCAGGGGCAAACATTTTTTTCGCGAAATATGGTGGCCCGTCCGGTGGGTCCCCGCTGTCAGGTGGAGGAATAATTATTTTGCACGTAATAAGGAGGCACTTCCTTGCTGCGGCCGTGGACCCAGTTGTCAGCCTCTCCACGTACAGTCCACGTCCGATGGAAGCCGTTCCTTGACCACGTTGACCACGCCACGCCGAGAGCACCAGGGCGGTGGACGACGGCGAGGTCTAGGAAGGGGACGACTCGGAGCCGGGGAAGATGCGGCAGTGGATGCCCACGCGTAGAGGAGTACGAGGGTTCACTGGTTCATTACGGTGTGAGGCTGCCGTCGCCGCAGAATAACAGGGGGTGTGGGTGAGTAGAGGGATGGCCTGGCCAGTAGTGGGGGTAGTAGGGGCGGTGAGGCCTCCGCCGCATCGCAGCCGGCCACGGGAGGCAGGAGCACGAGGCACGACCGACGCTGGTTTGGGCGGCTGGAGCAAGAAGACCAGAGGTTGAAGAAGCACTACGGTCGTTGGATGGACATCGTACGGTCACTGGAGCTAGAATCGTGCATATTGACTAAGTTGACAAAGCCCTCCGTCCCCGTCAACTTAGTAGGCCCACAAGTTAGCCTCCCACCAAGGTGGGTCCCAGATAGCAGGGGGTATTCATTTTTTTGTGCGTAATAAGGAGGCACTTCCGGTGGGTCCGAGCTGACAGCAGGGGGAACATTTTTTTCACGAAATACGGTGGCCTGACGGGTGGGTACCAGCAGTCAGGGGCAAATGTTTTTTCGTGATATACTGGTGGGTGTCCGGTGGGTCCCTGCTGTCAGGTGGAGGAATAATTATTTTCCGCGTAATAAGGAGGCACTTCCTTGCGGCTGCCGTGGACCCAGCTGTCAGCCTCTCCACGTACAGTATTCTTCCGATGGAATTCAGTCGTTAACCACATTGACCACGCCGCGCCGACAGCACCACGGCGGTGGACGACGGCGAGACCTAGGAAGGGGACAACGCGGAGCCGGGGAAGACGCGGAAGTGGATGCCCACACGGAGAGGAGTACGAGGGTTCATTGGTTCGGCTGCGCTGGCGTCGCCGCAGAATAACAGGGGGTGTGGGTGAGTGGAGTGGATGGATGGCCTGGCCAGCGGTGGGAGTAGTATGGGGGCGGTGAGGCCTCTGCGGCAGCACAGCCGGCCACGGGAGGCAGGAGCAGGCGGCACGACCGACGCTGCTTTGGGCGGCTGGAGCAAGAAGACCAGAGGTTGAAGAAGCACTACAGCCGTTGGATGGACATCGTACAGTCAGTCGAGCTAGAATCGTGCATATGGACTAAGTTGACAAAGCCCTTCGTCCCCGTCAACTTAGTAGGCCCACTATATTGGGTCCCAGCTAGCAGGGGGAGTGTTCATTTTTTGTGCGTAATAAGGAGGCACTTCCTTGCGTGTGAAGATATAGCTGGTGGGTCCGAGCTGTCAGCGGCGGTAACGCTTTTTTCGCGAAATACAGAGGCCGTTTCGGTGGATCCCAGATGTCAGGTGGAGCAAATCATTATTTTGCGCGTAATAAGGAGGCATTTCCTTGCGTGTGGCCGTGGACCCAACTGTCAGCCTCTCCACGTATAGTCCATTCAGATGCATGCCGGTCGTTGACCACGCTGACCACGCCACGCCGAGAGCACCAGGGCGATGGATGACGGCGAGGCCTAGGAAGGGAACAACACGGAGATTGAAGAAGCACGACTGCCATTGGATGGACATCCAACAGTATACAGGCCATCTGTGGAAAGCCTCAAATCTATGGAAAACAGCATACAGCCCATCTGCCATTATTTCAAATAATTTATAGCCCATTTTCTAATTCTTACGGTTTTTTGGAGCCCATATTCTTTATGTTAGCATTACAACCCATATTGTGGCCACGGTTAAAAAATTATACAAAATTTTGCATATGTCGGTGCGGTCTGAACTGTTTTTAATCCCAAAATTTCGAGTCACATTCAGACTGTCTAATAAATTTTCCACACATAAAAATCAATGCAATTTAAAATCTTGAAATGAAAAAAAGATATTTGACAATAATTGCCGGTTTGATGTGTTTTAAAAATGCGCAGCCCATTTCTCATTACTGATAGGCCATTTTCTCGGCCAGCCGAATGAAGCTCTCCTCGTCTTGAAAGATTTGTAGCCCAACAGGCCTGATAAAGCGACTTACTTGACAAATCACAAAAGAACTGGGCTAGCCATTTTCAGAAAAAAAAACTACTGGGCTGGTCTGTGGTAAACATAAAAGAAAAGGTTGTCTAGACAGGCCAGAGTGTCCCGCACAGCCCAGTTGACACCCTGCTTCCGTCTCAAAAAAAATTAGATAAATGCCACTCCAATTATGGCGATTCATAAAAATGCCACTGCAATTTTTGCAAACTTTGAAAAACGCCACTGCAGTTTGCAAACTTTGAAAAACGCCACTCCAGACTTCGAAAAATGCCACTAGAAATGGCATGAAATGGCATTTTTCAAAGTTTGGAAATTGCAGTGGCATTTCTCGGATACACCAGATTTGAAGTGGCATTTATCAAATTAACCCAAAACAAAAATAACTGGGCAAGCTGCTGGGTCCCTGGTGTCAGCCGCTCATTGTGCAATTCTCTCGTTTATTGACTACGTTGACAATGGCATGGGACCCAAATGTCAGAAATCCACTAGGAGGAGCCATTTTTTTATTGGCTTGAAATAAGGAGGCACTTGCTTGCGTACTGCCATGACCTTGGCGGGTCCCTACTATCATCCTCTCCACGTGCAATCATCTCCTGATTGTGTGCGCGTCAACTTGCTAGGCCCACAAGTCAGCCTCTAAACCGTGGAGGACAAATACAACCCATATAAAAAATAACAGCCCATTCCATACGCTCAAACGGAAAGTTCAACATTCAGAGGAAACTAACAGGTCTGATCCACATATAGAGTACTGAACTTCCACGTTGACAACCATCATAGCCAAGTTAACTATCTACTCCCACTAACACTCTAGTAGCGTACAAGTACTAACTTACTCTTAGCTAACTAGATGATGCCGGCCGCCATCTGCTGTACATGCTAAACGCCGACACCGGTGTCCTCCGCCTCGCTTTGGACTTGCCAGAGGTGCGATAGGGCGCGTTGCTCGCGCGCGTTGGCCCTTTCCATGCCGGCGTGGTCCACCGAAGTTTCGGCTTCCAAGCGGGAAACCCACTTGACGAGCTAGTAGTAAAAATCAGCGTCGCGAACATGTGCGTGCCCGACAGCCTCCAGGGCTATTTGTCGGGCGCCGGCCTCCACGTAGTCGGCCAAGTTGCGGGCGCTCTGCTCGCGACTCAGAGCGTCGGTGCGCTGCTGCTCCATGTCCCGCTGGCGGCGCAAATCGGCGATACGCTGCTCCTCCACCAGGAGGACGCGCTCCAACAACTCTTGCTCCTCCGCCATGCAGTCACGCTCCAACAACTCCTCGATCTCCGCATTGCCATCTAAAGACAGATAGAATGCCTCCTCCCTCCATCTGCCTTCCGGTGAAAACCCGAACACTAGTTCCGGCGGTGACCGCCTCCGGCGTCGCCTACCGCGGACGGGCGTGGGCATGGCGGACATGGCGAGCGATGTCGGGCCGGTGGGGGCTTATGAGGATATGGCGAGTTGGGTCACGGTGGCACCTGAGAAGGCCGGGAAACAGTACTTATAGGCGGAAGGTAGCGCAACGGTCATCAGAATTCAATGCATAATGGCTTAGCGCGCCAGCTTGCCGTGGAAAAGTAGAGAAACTGAAATTATGACTGTGCTGTCCCGTCCTGTCTGGGTCGCACGCCGGCATGGCGGTCAAACGAGTGCACTCGAATCATCTCCCTCCTTGTCAATAATGATTCCACGGATTTAAAGCGTATCTTTTTCGCATCAGTTAGGTGCCTTAATTATGGCCGGCTGCATGCAGGCACTCAGAATCGCTCGCAGGCAGTACGCGAAGCAGCATGCAACGAGTCACAGCCGAGGGCACGCATGCAGCCACTTAAATCGCTGGAATTAATTAGGCTTAAACTTATGCATGCCGTTAATTATTGACATGCCTTGGTCTTGCTGCCGGCATGGTGAGAGGTTTGAATTAAGCCCTGCAAACCGGAAAGGAGGTACTAGTACGTGCGTGATCCACTATTTATTCGTGTAGGATCAAGTAGGTCGTTTCTTGAATTGAGCCCTACAAACCCGAAAGGAGGTAGTACGTGCGTGATCCGCTATTTATCTGTGTAGGATCGATAGTGTAGCTTGTCAGTTTCTTCAGAGGTAGGCATTTTTATCCGTGTAGGATCGATAGTGTAGCATGTCAGTTTCTTCAGAGGTAGGCATTTTTATTCAAGAAACTGCCACTACGCATCTTTCGTCGCAAATAAAACTGCCAGGAGCGCATTTGTAGGCTAGCTAGTGATCGATCAGTAACTTGTACACACTGAGTGAACAAAAATAAGTAACTTTTAGTGCATCTCAATGATTCACAGATCATATACAAATATTTAGCTCCAAAAGCAAAGATCAGCCACTTCGGATCTTGCGTCGCAACTAAAACTAACTAGTACGATTCCCATACATAAGATCAACATGTTAATGCATCTCAATGATTCACAGATCATATACAAATATGTAGCTCCAAAAGCAGAGATCTAGAAAAAACATCTGTTCTTCCTACTAACATGGATGCTTCTCTTGGCCAACATTCAGTACAGACTGAAAGACAAATTTGTTTGTGAAGTCTACAATTCCTCTTGCAAACGTAAGTGGTTTCACCAACAGTTGGAACCATGAGAATGAACCACACATGATGGAGGAACATCCACTGCAATATGATTTGGTCTTCTCTCGATCACACCGCGAGACTATTTTCGGAATACAAACTTTAACTTAGGCAAAATGATGCCCATTGTATAATCAGACCAAAGCAATGAAGCACCTAGTGTTGGCCAATAAATAGTATAGTACTACTTTTCTGCAGTCCATGAAGTGATTATCCAATCTTTCTGTGTCTATTTTCAAATGGCACTGCATGCAGTGACTATACTATTCTCTTGTGCAGTTCAACCAAAATTGCGGACACTTTGTTTGTTTGCCAAATAGCAACGGACAGACATCTCTGTCTGCCCAAATATCAAGCAACTAGTAAACATATACCACCCCTTGTTTTTTTGGTTTAAACATGTCTCTTCCACTTAGCATCTGTCATGTTATGCACTGGACAATCTGATAGGGTTATGTTTTGCCCTGGACAATTTCATACTGAATTGATTTGCTGGTTCAGAGCAGAAATATAGCGCCTATTCTTCATCAGACCAAGGATATCTATGTTCGCAGTGATGGAAGAGGTGAAATCAATACAACCGAAATTGAGCATCCAATCATTGAATCCTGTCCTGCACCTCCAATGTAGGTCCACCCTGCCAATAAATTCACATGCAAACCACTAGTATTACTATCTAATGATAGTACAAAAAGAGTAGCAAGATAGTAGCAAACCATGTACCTTCATAATGAACAGCTCATAGTGCCACCAATTGGATATAAAGGTTTGGAAAAAACATGCTCCTAATGTTGAACCAGTTGGACTTTTTGTGCAGTTCCACTAAAATCGAGCATCCCTGTTTGCATAGATATTGAAAGTGTGATTACTCTAAAAGTGGCACTAGTTGAAGCATAGACTCACAAATATAAGCATTCCAATTTCATAATGGGAAAAGGTAGCAAGACTGTTTCTAACCACCTGTTTGAAGGAATAAATAAAGCAACAGTGGCTGATGTCAGGAAGGCATACATAGTTTTTTCTGAAAAACTGAGCCATTCCTGACCTTTCCTCTTCTTTTAAGAAAATTTTGTGCAGTTCTACTAAAATAAAATGCCATCACCGCCTTGACAATTCAGTGACACTGTACAAAAGGAAATGACTTAACATTACATCATGATGTCAGGTATGTAGTCGACAGGCATTAGAGACAAACATACAGACCTCCTCCGATAACATAATGAACATTAATTTTAACAAAGATGTGACTAGCTTTACCGGGATAATTTGAGTGAACTCTACACCCTTTTTTCCTTAATATAAGACGTTTTCGCGGTTCAATTTAAAGTACCCAAACGTCTAGTATTTAGAAAAGAAGGTAGTAGTTTTCTTGAGCACATATCTGGGAAAGCTTGGCACACTTTATTTATGTCCATACGCTAATGCAACACCATTTGAATACTACAAATATACACTAATCCAGTGGCTAGTGCAACAGTAGAGTAGTTAGTTTATTATAGGGTACAATACAATGGTTTTACTGAACAGATTTCAATAAACTCTAGCACTGGAAGGTTTCTATAAGAATTAATAATACAAAATGTAAAGGTAACAAGTTTCAGCATTGGTATACTAGCTCTGCATGAGCATTAAACCAAATACAAAAGTCTGAAGGTAACTAGCATTATTAACTAATGACAGTATAAAAAATTGCAAACCATGTACCTCCAAGGTAAATATCATTTCGAACTCGGGGGGACCTTAAAAATTGCTATCCCAATCTTGATAATCGATCAAACATAAAAACTTGATCGAACGAATCAAGAGAACAGCCGGAGGAGGAGGTGCCCACTCTTGACCTTTCCTCTTGTCTTCATAATTGTCTGTGCAGTTTAACCAAAATAAAATGACATCAACACCTTGGCATTTTGGTGACGCTGTACAAAAAAATTAACTTATCTCATGAAAGTGAGGTATGTAATCTATAAGCATTAACAGTGCAGAAATCTGAAGGTAGTAACAAGTTTCATCGTTGGTATACTAGTTGTGCAACAGCATTAGAATGCCTTAGCTGAAAAATCTTTAATACAACCACAATCAACAGCTAACCCTGAAATAATCCAGTGACATTAAATGGCATTGCTTAAATTTATCGGTGGCATTAGACTGAGAGCGGCATTGGTTAAATGTGGCATCACTTGAGCAGTAGCATTGCTTGACTTGACTGCTGGCGTTATACTAACAGCAAAAAAAGTGGCAATAAGAGCATGGGAGGACCATTCGGACAGTGGGCGCACCAGTACGATGTACCTCCACGGATGCAGAGTGGTGAGGGAGGTATGGTTGCCCAGAGCAACAAATATCCAGGCAACATATGTGGATTACGTCCCATTTTTGCTCTCTTTAGCCACCTTTTTCCTATGCGAGGACAACAAACCGATCGACCTGGTCATTCTCTATTGTGTTGTCATGCCTTTCTACCCTTCTTCAACCAAGAGACACGAGACTCGTTCCTTAGCTACTGATTTCCCCCTTTTCAACCTAGATGCGGGTTCGATGCCTACTCTCTTGGACAGTACAGTCTCCCTTCCTTTCCTTATTCAACCCAGACATGGATTAGTCTGCATGAAGTAGGGTTTCCTTTAATGGTGCAAATTATGGTTTTCGTCTGCGTGGCCAGCAGAGCAGAGGATAGCAAATTGGGAAGATGGTGGAGTGGAAAAAGATCCACATGCAACAACGTGGCAGATGGGGCAATAGAACAAGGTTATGGTTCGAAAAGAGGTAGCATACCTGAGGGTCGGCAGGAAGTGGCTTCGCTCGTGGTCGTCGTCCTCCGCACACACTACGACAGTGAGCTTGGGGACGGAGGCCATCTCGCGCAGGTGCTAGGTCTGAGAGGACGGCCTTGTCGTCAGTGCGTGACCTCGCTCGCCGACGACGAGTGCGTCAATGTTGCACGTCCTTTTCTTCCCCGGCGGATCTGTGACCACCGGTGAGGAGGGAGAGCGGGACCATCTTTTTTAGATCTGGAGATAGGGTGGTAGTGTGAGAAGCAAGTGGGCAGCCCTTAGCAAGAAAGCGCTCAAGCTCCGGCCTATATATCTTTTTTATACTACTAGTACTGGAGGTGGAGTAGTGGTAGAGTAGTTTATATTTTCTCTGCGTACAGTACCAGTTAGTCGTGTTTCAAAACTGATCGACACGCCATTAAAAAAAATAAAGGTCGATAACTAATGCGGCACCTCGGGCCAACGTGGCCAGATCGCATTTTGCACGAGAAATTACACACCATGTTTCATTGACATGTGGTCTCGTTCCAACATATCAATGAGACGACAGCGAGTAGTAGGAGTATTTCCGAACGGACGTGTAGGCCAGGGCGCCTCTTCGTGAACCGTGGCAAACTCGCAACCGTCCACCGACTCTTCGCCTTTCCCTCTCGATTTGGAACTGCTGTCGCAGGCTCTTCCTCTCCCTCCTCCATTTTCCTTCAACCCTTCACCCTTTCTTCTGCCATTGTTCGATCGTCTTCTCCATGGAGGGAATAGGCCGGAAACGACCCCGTTATTCTTGCCCTGATCTGAAAGATGACGTGGTGGAGGAACTCATTGATCGGTGCGACATCATCACCTCGGCTAGCATGGCAGGTTCGTTCAAGCCCATTCTCGACTCAACTAATAACATCATTACAAAGAACCCAAGAGTCAAGGAGCGGTTTGATCTCCCCTATCTTCTTCGCCGTGACCCTGATGATGACTGGCGCCGGCATGACGGAGGCCTCGCCCTGTGCAAGTTGATGCCGCTTGATAATGATACGTATGATGTTAAGATGCCATTGCTTGAGGGCAAGGCTTGAGCGGGCGCAAATGGAGATTGGGTTTTTTACATTGGGTCCAACTGCGAGTGGGAACTTGTGAATGTCTACACTCGTGACCGGGTTCCACTTCCAAAAATCTCAGCAGACTTCCAAGAGGTTGAGCACACTGGTATAGTACGCACGTTCAAATACGATCATGGTGACTGTCTTCTACGGAATATAGCAATTTGTCGAGTTCCCAACCGCTCTTGGAATTACAACAACTATCAAGTTGTTGCTATCTTCGACAAGCTTGTTGCCATCCTTTGTGGTTCGACTCAATGGACATTGCTCAAAAATCAGTTTCTGTACACGGATGAGTATTGTGATGCAATTCAGTACGAGGGCCTTGTGTTTTCTGCCACCACTAGTGGCACTGTTTTTGCATGGCATCCTCATGGTTTCGGTACGTTTGTCTTCCACCGTAATTATAATTGTTTCATCCACATGCATGCGGGTTAGAAAGTTTCCCTTTACTAATTAACCTTCTTCTTGTGTTTCCAAGGTCCTGCGAACATCCCACCACCTATACTTGAAAAATTTTATAACCAAGGGGGAGATGACGATGGTGATGATCACGAGCATGAGGACGAGCAGCGCCCACTACTAGGAAAAGGCCTACTAATGGCGCACTGGTTTTGCCTACTAATGGCGCATTACCAGTGCGCCATTAGTAGCACGCCACTAGTATATCTTACTAATGGCGCACCACAGGTGCGCCATTAGTATCTGGTATACTAATGGCGCACCAACTAGTGCGCCATTAGTATGTAACAGCATGCGCCATTAGTGTGCCTCCCGGGGGGCCATACGTAAGCATGGCTTTGTCATACTAATGGCGCATTCTCTGTTGATGCGCCATTAGTATCCTTTGGCATACTAATGGCGCACCTGGTGGTGATGCGCCATTAGTATGAATATTTGGTTTTTTTCCTTTTCTGATTTTTGGGCAGGTTACAAAATATATTATTAGACAGAATATAAAATATATTATTAGACAGAATATAGACAGCAGCACACAGCAACATTAGATTCATCGAATACAATAGAAGATTAGTCTCCGAATACAATTCATCATACTAGTCTCCGAATTCAAAAGACCGAACAAAGATAAAATATTACAAGTCTCAAGACCGCGAGTATCGAGTTTGTCTTCACATTACAAGTCGATATCGATCATCTAAACTACCATCACATAGAAGAGAGCTGTGGTCATCACGATGAGCATCATCGCGATCAAACTGGTCTTCATCCGGTTCCTCCAACGCTCCCTCCTCTCTCCCGTTAGATAGCGGGCGTATCTAGATTCGGCCTCCGCCCTAGTGGTGTACCCTTTGTAACTATTACCGCTGAAACGATGAACCTGTCTCCGACACTCCTCCCAGTCGTCGTAGACTCCGGGAACCTTACCCTTGTACACGACATACGACGGCATCTCTATGCACAAGCCAAACAACAGACAATACATAATCAATATGTAAGTATGCAACAAAAGGATCGGAAGAGAAAAGCAAGACATTAATAGCACGATTCATGGTCCTACTAATAAATAGCATCGATTACATCTAAGTTGAACGACTGTCCAAACCAAAGAGACATACGAATTCATTAAAGTATAATTACAACATGAGCCAATCAATGTTTCAGAACTACACATCACTACTTTCGACTCGACTCATCGGACAGGAACGTGGATGAAGCCGCCGTCTATCGTGATGGTCATGAAATCGCGGTTGTTGTCACCCTGCATTTGTAGCATTTCATCTATCTCACTGTTGGACGGTTGATATCTGAGGAAGAACTGCCCCGAGGTATGAAGGACATCTTGATGGATGATGTCCGCAAACTCCAACTAGATGCGAAAGAATTCTTGTCTGAGGTCCGCGTCCTGGACTGCCAACAAGCTCGCGGCCCAATCTTTGAGATTATCTGGTAGCAGAAGTTGATGATGGTCCCTTACGATCGCCCGCATGTGATGGAGGGCGTAGTAGGCATCCTTCTGACCGCCAGGCGGCTGCTTGACGCAGCAGAACTTCGTATTGTGTGAGAACATGTGCTTGCCGTACTTATGAACTGCCCTGGTGAAGGTGCCTCCAGATTTGGTGTAGCCGGGGAGAACATCATCAAGAACTTTCTTAACATTTGTGTAGTCTATGTTGGAGTTACGGTTCGGGTCGAAATACGTGGCCATGGAATATTTCGGGCTTAAGAGGATGAGTGTGCAATGTGTGTCACTGCACAGAACACAAAATGTTAGAAAAAAAAAGAACGATCGAAATCTAAGAAATCATATGTTACGGGGCGGTTAAGGGATGACTTACTCGGGAAAGTAAGCCACAAGGAAGTTATCCTTATCTGGGTTTGCCAGAATGACGCCTTCGAGGTGTGAACTCGCAACTTGGCGGTCCCCAGCGCTGCTCAAGTGCTTGGCACGCATGTAGAAGGGGTCGACTATCACGATGTCCGGGGTCTTGTCTCTAATGATCCGCATCTCCATACTCAGCGAGAACAGCCGAACGAAGGTGTAGTGCAGCGGATGAAGGTTAAACATAGCAAAGATGTCATCAAACCGCAGGACGATCGTACCCCCGATGTCGCCATCCACAAAGCCCTTGCCCTCTGTCACCTTGGCCATGAAAACCGGGTATGCCACATCCTTCTCTTTGAGATGCCGCTTCTCCAAAGAAAGAACACTGTCGTGCAGACTCCGCATAGCACCGGTTGCAGCATTCAGCATATTTGGCGGTAGCATCGCCCTACCCGCCACATGCACCCTCCTCGAGATATCCTTAGGTGTAGGTGGCCCGTCCTGAGCACGGATCGAACTCGGTGCCGGCTGGCTCGCACCGGCGCCCTTGTTAGTCTTTCGTTTCCGTCCCTTCTTCTTGATCTCCTGTAATGGGACCGAGTTCTGCTCACAGACCGCCTTCTTGAGCGTGTTGGGGCTGATAATATTTCGCACCTCAGCTATCTGAGGCTCGGTGAAGGCGGGAGCTGGAGGCGTGTCCTGAGAACTGAACGCCAGACGACGCCTGTTGCATTGGATTTCTCCGCCATACCAGCTAGATCGCGGTCGTCTTGGTTGGGTTCTTGAGAAAGAGGCCCGCAGAACTCGTCAGCGTACCCATGTTCGGCAAAGTACTTATCAACTTTGGTAAATGTACCGTCGTCGTTGTCGTCGCCATTCGGATCCTGTGCCATAGGGCTGTCCGGATCCTATGCCATAGGGATGTCCGGCAGGTCCGGTAGCGTTGCGGCATTCTTGCCATGGCTTGGCGCCGGCACGACTGGCGGTCTTGTCTGTGGGGTGGTGTCCCCTGCCCCCAAACGAATCTGGCTCTTTGGCCAAAGCAGGGGCCAGTTTACGCAGGTGCTGAGGGTCATCTCATCTTCTTCGTCGGCCCCAGCGGGTCGAATCGGAGGTAACAGCTCGTCGCAGCCTGGCAGCACCCGAACCACTTCAACCCCATACATTGTGGGTGGCATCGGATTACCGTGGAACATGGGGTTGCCCGGTTGAACGATTCTGCCCTTGGCGACATCGACCAACTCGGTGCCCACGAAATGCAGAAGAGTGCAAGGAACGTCGGCGGTGCCCTGCGAAAACATGTACAGGGCGTCAGGGATGCCTAGTCAAAGGCAAGGAGATGAAGTCATCGGCCGAGAGGCTTGGTTACTATGATGCCGTCGAGCTCGGCTAATGTCGAGGCACCGCCAACGGCGGGCGTGCAACTGACGGAGGGGCGCTTGCTGGCGAGGTGCCGGCCGGCGTACACCCGGGTGCATTAGGCTCCAATGCCCGTGCCGGCGCCAGAGACACGAATACCGCCTCCGCCGGAGACACCAATGGCGCCACCGCCGGAGACACCAATGGCGCCGCTGGAGACACCAATGGCGCCGCCTGCGCGCTGTGCGAGTTGCTGGCCGTGAAGCTGGGAATCGGGGGAGGCCCTTGTTGGCCGCCCGCAATCCATGTCGTCAGCCCATGAATCAACGTAGGCACCATGGCGTTGAGCGTCGTTCCAAGTTGTTGTTGCACTTGCTCTTGGACAAGCTCTGGAATCTGCACCACTTGTGCCTTGAGTTCTTCAACCTCGTGCGTCTGGCTTTTTGAGCTGGTCTTTTTCTCCTTCCGCACACCAGCGGTATAGTATGACCCCCATTTTGTGGACAAGCCTTTGCCGGCCACACGACCAGCTGATGTCGGCTTAGTGAGCTTATCCTTGTTTTTCATTACGTTCAACGCCCTATTTAAAGGGGTGTCAAAAGGGGAGCTCTTAGACGACCCCGCGCTACTGCTTTCAGTGTCCTGCAAAAGGAACGTGAACCATTTAGAAATATTGGGGATTAATTAGAGTGCAACCATATGGAGCTAATTACGCGGGGGTGTATTCCTTACCAGAAGAAGCTCAAGCGCCCTGGTCTTCGGATCCGTGGTAAGCTCCTTTGTTATCGGGTCCTCCTTGTACCGGGCCCTGACATAGTTCCTGGTCTGCTTGTCACCGCTGTATTTCTCGAAGCGGGGCGGTAGGCCTTGCTCGGCACGCTCCGCGTCCTCCTTGTCCCATATAGGCTCCGCCACTCTGTAACTGCCGGGACCGAGTTTGTGTTCCCCTAAGTTCAAATCCCGCATTTCTTTCCCCCACTGACTTGATTCGGAGGTTGCACTACTCTCGCACTTGATCTTGAACTCCTTGTACTCATCTTCGCTCATCAAAGCATATTTCGCCTTGATCTTCTCATAACTATCACCTTTATCAATCATTCTCTTCACCGCGCTTTTCCAAGTAGACAGGGCCGTGCTCATCTTCGTGAGGGTGGCACTGTTCACTTTATTCCCTGAGAGGCGTGTGTTTTCAAATTCGGCGGGGAACTTGTATCGTTCGTGCAGCTTCGTGAAGAGGAGGTTGCGCAAATTCCCTCGGTCCTTATGCCTAAGGTTCTCGATGTTGATCGAGACGGTGCTCCGGAGAATGCACCCGAGCTGAAGCGAGTACCCCTTGACTATATGTTTGGGCTTTGTTGGATTCCCGTCGGAGTCCACTTGAGTGAATTCCTCCTTGAGGGTGCGGAGCGCATTCGGGCGCCGGTCCTTCCTTTGCTTCTTCGGTTGGCTGCCATCTGTTTGTGCGCCTCCATCATCAGTGGTGGCATCCTCGGCGGCACCATCAGTGGTGTCATCCCCGACGCCACTAGGGGTTGTGTAATCAGGATCGGTGTCTTCCGCGGAGTCCTCATAGCAGTGAGGTTGTTCCTCCATCTCCTGGGACAGCTCCCAGAATTTCTTGCTGCCCGAACCACCGGCCTCATCATTGTGGGCCATGTTTCGCTCTAAATAGGAAAAAAGTTTGGTCAAAAAGTTGGTTATTGTCAAGGAACAAGATCATGGTCTCATCATTTAGGGTTTGTCGACACTGAGGCACCCTAAAAGCCTAAGCTTTCATCATTTAGGGTTTGTCAACGCTGAGGCACCCTAAAAGCCTAAGCGTACATCATTTAGGTTCTCATCGACACCGAGGCATCTGGGGCAGCCAAGTTAAGTTTTCATCATTTAGGGTTTATCGATGCCGAGGCACCCTAGGTTGGGCCTAATCACTTGGCACTAATCACTTGGCTCTATTGCCACCTATGGTTTAATGCAGCAAGAATAAAGGGGCAGTTGATCCTACTTAACTAAGTACTAAGATACCCCGGCCCATGCATTAGTAGCAAGTACCTCATATGTCCGATTTTTAGCAAAGTCATGCTAAAATTCACGGAAAATTTCAGCATGACCTTTGCTGAAAATAGGACATATGGAGTACCCGAATTTGCCGGAACGGAAGTTAATCGACATTCCGGCAAACTCAAGGGCCTCTCGGGGTACCTGCAAAATCATCACGACACAATGGTCGAAGACAAAACCCAGCCACAGACCATATGGTCCTCTGCTTTCATATGGACAAAAATCAGCTCAACTTATGTGAGCTTCCATTCCAGATATAATATGTCACCCAACAAAAAATTATAGTGTATGGATCATGGCATTTTTTATTCTACATTTTTATTCTATGGATCATGCGAGGAAATTATAGTCTATGTCATTTTCTGAAACATATTTTTGCCATGGCAATTTTGAATCAATAGACATACTTCTCAAAAGAGGCATGATCAAATTCTGGTGCCCTTGACTTACTAGTATTTATCTCTTATGACTGATGAATGTGCATTGAGTCCAGAAGCAAAGACACTACAGTGAAATGAAAAAACCTTGGAAATATATTTATGATAACTCTAAATGGATCAGAAGGTGCAGATGCACTTGTAAAAAAAAGTATGCATTTGCAGCAGCTTTGTTCTGATTATGACACCATTCTGTTAAGAAGGAAAAATAACATTATCATCCCAATTCATGGTTGACCAGTTCAGAACTAATGCACATTGACCACATAATATTATTTTGCAACCACTCAGTTTGTCCTTGACTGGGACACTTGAAGCACAAAACAACTAATGCAGAGCTAGGTCTACTTTGGTTCTGACAGATCACATCCTGGTGCATATGTGGGGTTTTTTACTTAGAAAATACAAAACTTATATTATTGTTTTTATTTTGAACCAGAGCCTAACCACCTCTACAGTTTACAAACTAATTCAGATAATCACTAATCAAGAAGATTGGTGATACATATGATGGAATTGTCAGTTTAGTGTTCCACTATGATGCATTGGTTCACCTGTGATTTCCTGATGGCACTGGCCATACCTTTGGTCATTTTCGTTGTAAATATTCCAGAGTTTGACTGCAATGATGCTTAAACAGCAAGCTATTATCTTACTGATCTTGTACATATCTCCAAGTCTCTTGGGATCTTGTCCAATATTTTCTAAATGAGGCGATAGCTAAGGAAAACTAGTTCAGGCTTGTTGCTCCAGCTGGCAGACAAGTTAATGTAGAACTCTATTTTTTTCTTAGCTGGCACAAGTTTGTCTAGTGTGAACCTCAACTAATAAAATTGTTGTGTGTTAGGACCATACACTAGAAAGCCTCACTGTCTGGCTTTCAAACTGTTAACCTGTTGTACTGTAAGTATAAAAGATAACAAACTAACATATGGAGATTGTGAGAGAACCTAGAAAAATGCACTCCTCTTATAGTGATGCACAAACTAGAAACTGTATACCAAACACACAAATAGAAACCCAGCTCCGGGAACTAGAGTAGCATATTCAGTAAATCAACTTGTAGTGGGAAGTACAGCAAGTTAAATCAAGTAGTCAAAGACAATAGGATTAGTGTACTGAACCACGGAGCAGAGGTGGAGCGGAGACCGGAGTTGATGTGGCCGGAGTTGAGGAAGACGACGGCGACCCGAGGAAGAGGACGAGGTGGATCCGGTGCTGTGCGGCTCCTCGGCGATGGCGGATCCGGTGCAGTCCCCCTCCTGGATCGGTTGCGAGGCGAACAAGGACACTATTACTGCTCTGCTCTATGTAGCAAATCGACAATAGCCAAGAACAGACCTTCCCAGCGGCGAGGTCCCAAAGCGCAGCGCCGACGAGATGGCGGACCCGGCCTTGCTCCGCAGCCACGGCAGGAAAGCACCGTCCTCCTTCACCTGCAGGGCGGCAAATTTGATTCCATCGACATTCGGGAGGGGGGGGGGGGGGGGGGACGGGGGGATTTCTTCCTCTCTTTCTTTGCTTGCGGTGAACCCTAGCTAGCCCAGATAGCTCACCTTGGGGATGGCTGCGAGGGGAGCCGGAGCGGGTCTGGAGCGGGCGCGGGGGTTGTCGGAGCGGGCGCGGGGGAGCCGGAGCGGGTGTGGAGCGGGCGCGGGGGTCGTTGGAGTGGGCCAGGGGTCGTCGGAGCGGGTGTGGCGGCGGGGGAGGGAAGGGGGATCTCGCGAGGGAGAGGGAAGGAGGGATCGGGCGAAGCGGTATCCAGCTAGACACTATAGCAATGGCGCACCATGGTGCGCCATTAGTATTTTTTTTCTGAGAGCAATGGCGCACCCTCCTCTGGTGCGCCATTAGTATTTTTTTTCTGACAGCAATGGCGCACCCTCCTCTGGTGCGCCATTAGTAACATTTCTTTTTCATTATTTCTTGTTGCATCTAATAATTTGTTTTTTATCAAATTTGTTATTTTCATGAGGACTAGAACAGAAGATATCATCAAATATCATCAATTTTTTTGAAAATATCTTCAAAAAGTGGGGGAGGGTGCTGGTGTCGGTGGCGGTGGTGGAGCGGGCCGGGGGAAGGTGCGGGGTGTCAGCGGCGGCGGTGGAGCGGGGGAGGGTGCGGTGGGTCGTCGGCGGCGGTGGAGTAGGGGAGGGTGCGGTGGGTCGTCGGCGGCGGTGGAGCGGGGGAAATATTGAATATGAAAAAATATCATCAAATTTGAAAAAATATTCATGAATTCAAAAAGTGCCCATGAAATATTCATGATATCAAAAAGTGCCCGAGAAATGAAGGCTACAATTTAAATACAATCAATCTTAGCTAGCTATCTGTTCACAATCTTCCTGCCCTTCTTTTTCGCAAATGGAGTTCTTCTGTGGAACGGGCGTCCTTTAGGTAGGGTGGTCCTGCTTCTTCTTGTGGTGTATGCTGCTACTTCATCGTCGTCGTCATGTTCGATCTTCGGGTCGCCATACTTGTCGAAGTCTTGCTCATTGGCTACTCCATCCATTCCGATGATCTTCCTTTTGCCTCTCCTCACGAAAACACGACTGGGCTTTGACGGATCGGTAATGAAGAAGCATTGGTCCACTTGTGAAGCCAGTACCCATGGCTCATTTTTCATGGTGACATTTGCGCCTGCGGTCTTGGATTTGGCTTCGGGTATAACCATGGTGGTGAAATACCGGTCTTCTTTTAGGACGCTCTTGGCCCATCTGACACGGAACATCGGGACCTTCTCTCCAGCGTAGCTTAGCTCCCAAATCTCCTCGATCCTTCCGTAGTATCTGTCCTTGTCGTTACCGGTGTAGGATTCCATCGTTACCCCGGAGTTCTGATAACCATCGCTCTTCATGTCCTTGTCCTCGGTGTAGAATGTGTAGCCATTGATATCGTACGCCTCATAGGTCATCAGGTTGTGCTCGGTGCCCTGTGACAAGGTGAATATGAGTTGTTCTTCCGTGGAAGAATCCTCATGTAAAGGGTACGACAGAAGCTTCTGCTTGAACCAACGCGTGAAACATGAGTTGTGCTCTTTGAGTATATCTCTGTCCATCCTTTGTTGGCCTCGGTCATTGTACGTCTTCTCAATAAAGGTTTTGTGCTCTACCACCCAAGGATCGACCACGTCTATGTGTTGTAGCACGACTAGGTTTGCTCTTTCAAAGTCGGCGAGTCGACCCTCGAAGTCGACATGCATTTCACGGCGACCCTCACGGTGACCCCATCCAGCGAGCCTGCCGAGGTGCCTGTTGACGGGCAGACCAACGGGGTTCTCGATGCCTAGATAATTCGTGCAGTAGGAGATGCACTCTTCGGTCAGAAAGCCCCTGGCTATACTTCCCTCTGGATGTGACATGTTGCGAACGTATCCTTTGATGACACCATTCATCCTTTCGAATGGCATCATGCTGTGCAGGAACGTCGGCCCGAGTTGGATGATATCCTCCACGATATGGACCAGCAGATGCACCATAACGTCGAAGAATGCGGGCGGGAAGTACATCTCATGCTCGCATAGTATCACCACGATCTCTTCCTGTAGCCTTCTGAGTTGCCTCACGCCAATCGACTTCCGAGAGATGACGTCGAAAAAGTTGTATAGGCCAAATAGCGTTTCACGGACGTGCACGTCCATGATCCCACGGATTGCAACTAGAAATATCTGCGTCATCAGCACGTGACAGCCATGAGACTTCACCCCGCTGAACTTCTGCTTCGCTGGGTCTAGGTATCTGCTTATCTTCCCCGCGTAACCATAAGGAAGTTTTACTCCTAGGAGGCAGGTGAAAAACTGCTCGATCTCCTCCTGACTTAGAGTGAAGCACGCGGGAGGGTAGTCATTTCTGGTCTTCTTGGCCTTTTTGCCTTTGCGATGACTTTCTGTGTCCTGCTTCGCCTCATCATCATCATTAGCGTGAAGCTCCTGCCTGATGCCCATTGATTTCAAGTCTGCCCTTGCTTTCGGCCCATCTTTGGTCCTCTCTGGCATGTTGAGCAGGGTACCAAGCAGACTCTCGCACACGTTCTTCGTGATATGCATGACATCAAGGCTGTGAGGCACACGGTGGATCTTCCAGTACGGCAAGTCCCAGAAAACAGACCTTGTTTTCCATACCTTCAGCAACGGCTCTGGCGCCTTTCGCTTCTTTCCTGGCTCTGGCGCCTTTTGCTTCTTTCCCGGCAGTGGGCAGTCTTTCCAATTTTTCAACAGCTCTTCTATTTCCTCGCCGCTCCTCGTACACGGGCGTTTTCGGGGTTCGGTTTCACCATCGAACAGATCCTTGCGTTTCCTCCATGGGTCATCGTCGCGAAGCCACCTTCGATGTCCCATGAACACGGTTTTCGAAGACCCGGGATCTCTATCTAGCTGGCGATACGTTGTGTCATCCATGCACCTTACACATCCAGAAAATCCGTGGACTACCTGCCCCGCGAGATATCCGTAACCGAGATAGTCGTGCACCGTCGTGAGCAGTGCGGCTCTCATAGGGAAATATTCTTTCTCTGCGGCGTCCCACGTATTGGTTGGCGTTTTCCACAGCATGTCTAGCTCCTCCTTCAGCAGCCCCAGATACAGATTGATGTCGTTCCCTGGTTGTTTCGGCCCTTCAATTAGCATACTCATGTGAATGTACTTCCTCTTCATGCACATCCAGGGGGGAAGGTTGTACATCCACACAAACACAGGCCAGGTGCTATGTGTGCTTCTCTGGCTGCCAAACGGATTGACTCCATCGGTGCTCCCGCCCAGCACGATGTTCCTTGGATCCTTCCCAAATTCTGGGTATTCGAAGTTCAAAGCTTGCCACTGGCTCGCATCCTTAGGGTGACTCAGCATCTTGTCTTTTTTATTTATCTCCAGATCATTTCCGTCATCTTCCCGCTTCTTCTCCTCCCTATCCGCGTGCCAACGCAGGAGCTTTGCTACCTTAGGGTCCGCGAAATACCACTGCAGACGAGGAGTGATCGGAAAGTACCACACCAATTTTCGAGGAGCTTTCTTCGTCTTCTTGTATCGAGTGACGCCGCACACCGGACATATGGTAGACTCCGCGTGCTCGTCCTGATAAATGATACAATTGTTCATGCACACATGGTATTTCACGTGCGGTAAATCCAGAGGACACACGATTTTCTTCGCCTCCTCGAAACTGGTCGGGCACTTGTTCCCCTTGGGAAGATGTTCGTGCCAGAATGACATGTTCTCATCGAAGCATGCGTCGGTCATTTTGTGTTTTACCTTCATCTCCAGAGCCATGAGCGTTACTTTCAGGAGGGTATCCTCGGGCCTGCATCCTTCATACAATGGAGTAACCGCGTCTATCTCCAGTTGATCCAGCTTGGCTTTCTCTCGGGCGGCAGCTCTTGCGTTATCTGTCTGCTTGAGAAGCAGCTCTTGAATATGAGGGTCCTGCACCCAGCCTCCATCGTCGTCTGCTCCGGCATCTTCATCTTCATGATCATGCCCTTCGTCTTGATCTTCCTTATCATCATGTACGACATCTTCTACATGATGACTGTGTACAACATCACCGTCGTGATCATGTCCTGGAGATTCTTCGTCTTCTCGCCCGCCCTCGCCGGGGTGGTACTTGTCTTCTTGCCCTTCCTCATTTCTTGCCCGGCCCCGGCCATGGACGACTTCATAGTCATCTTCATCACCTTGCCACCGATAGCCATCCATGAAACCATGCAAGAGCAGGTGGTCCCGCACCTGCCTGGAATCTGGGTCCGCAATAAGGCTCTTCAGCTTGCATCTTCGACACGGACATCTTATCTCCATCTCGTTCTATTGAAGCATCTCGGCCTTCGTGGAGCTCAAAAACCTATTCACGATGCCTTCAGTCATCGTGCGGACCATGGTCGCCTGCGGGGTAGAGCAAAACGATATTTTAGAACCAAGAAAAAATTTGGCATGACCTTCCCTAAAAATAGGACCAAAAAGAATGCATAGTCCCAAAATTCTCGCCGAAACGGAAATGGATCAAAACATTCCGGCAAAATATTGGCAACTATCGCATTTCAAATACCGGTACCTTCAAACACAAACATATATGCAACACCACAAACACATGCAACACCACAAACATACATAGATCTAGCTAGGCCACAAAAAGTGCATGTGCACGTTGTTGGAGCGAGCTAGGGAGAAAAAAAGTAGATCTACATCATGAAGATAGCTTTCCCCTTACTTACCTATCAAAAAAAAGGTAATTTCACCACTTAATTTTGATGAATCTATGGTGGAAATGAGGTGAGGAGGAGGAGGCAGCCGAAAGCTTGGAGAAGGAGGTGGAGGGAATGAAGTGGGGAAAGTGAGTGGGTAGGTGTGGGGCTGTCCAAAATATCTTGTTAGGGTCCCAGGTTACTAATGGCGCACCACAAGGAAATGCGCCATTAGTAACCCTGGTTACTAATGGCGCACCTGCAGGTGGTGCGCCATTAGAAGTTTTGCAAAAAAGTAAAAAATATAAATATATATACTAATGGCGCACACTGTAATAGTGCGCCATTACTAGTTTAAACTAGTAATGGCGCACTGTGAAACGGTGCGCCATTAGTAGTTTTGCAAAAAAAAGAATAAGGAAAAAATTACAGTAATGGCGCACTCTCTGCCTGGTGCGCCATTACTAGTTAGAACTAGTAATGGCGCATTGTCGACCTGATGCGCCATTAGTATGTATGAAAAAATGGAAAAAAAATTAATACTAGTGGCGCACCCTGTTTCTAGTGCGCCATTAGTGTCTTCCACACTAATGGCGCATCACCAACAGGTGTGCCATTAGTATATAGTAGTGGCGCACTACTTCCCTGGTGCGCCATTAGTATCAATCCTATCTATAGCCCTTTTCCTAGTAGTGGCCCATATACTCTGTGGCGCCTGACAACTAATTCCGATGGATCACCTCTTCTTGTGTGTATACAGCTCACTGATGATGTTACTGCTAAGGAAGCAGGTGTAGTCTCCCATGGTCACACTCTCCGGACCTATTCCAACACCCGTTGCATGGTATTCGGGATGGATACTAGTGTGCTAGCGCCAACTCCTTCTCCCTGGTACAGAATTGATAGTCTTGGAGAAAACTCGCTCTTCCTTTGACAAAACTATCTGATGATGGTGAAAGGCGATCCAACTGCTATTCACACAATGTTAACAGTTCCATTTATGAGAAGCAACTGTGTCTATACCTCGGACATTTGTGTGGTTCCCTACCCTGGTAGGGATATAGTAGGCCGCTTCAGCCTGGATCATCATTCCTGCGTTGGTTTCCAGATCGACAATCGATGGCCCGTCCCAGAGAATCACTTGTGGTTCAAAGCAAGCGTTTCCAACGCCGAGGAATGGTTGAGTTGAAGTTCATTTCATTGCTTGTTATTTGTTGTGTGGTGAAAACTTTAGTATTTATAATGTATCCTCGTTGTCGATGTGGGTTGATGACCTATTGCATGTAATAAAATGATATGCCTGTGATAAACTTGCTAAATTTATGAATGGCTTTCGAGTCGCTTCTCTGAGTGAGTGGTGCGACGATGCAAAAAAATATTTTCCGAATACATAATTGTACGTGCATTGCAACAGGTTATCGGATGAGGCCAATCAACAATAGTAGTACACTATTTGTACTAGCTTCACATGCTTCGCACGTCGGGCGGGTGTTTTTACTGTAGCCATATGTTAATGTGTTCGTTGTACGTAATCAGCACCTCAAATCCTCGATACTAGTACTATATAGTAGGAGTAAGTAGTAGGAGTAGTAGGGTGGCATGGGCCAGAACAAGCATTCACGTCCAGGAGTACGGCAGACGCCACCACCACGACATCCATCTGACACCGTATTATTTCTTGGAGTTCGTGCTAGAGCAATCTCTTCAACCTCGTCATTTCTCTAACTTCAGCCATCGCGCAGCGGGCGAGGTGGGGGTTTGCCGATAGTCGGTTTCCTTAATTGCGGTCCCAGTTGTAAGGCCAACTCCAACGCACGACCCCAAATGCACCTACGTTTTGCATGAACTCCAACGATAATTTTGACTAGAAAAGCAAGACCAAAGAAAACAAGAACCACAAGAATACATTTTACTACTCCTATAAGTTGGATTAGTGCCTTCTCGATGCATTCATTGTTGATATGCGGAGGCTCAATCTTGCGTCTGTGCTAGCTAAAAGTGATAGAACATCTACTAAATTGCGCTCTATCAATATATGGATGTACTCTTCTTCCCAATACAAAAACTTGCATCCATTCTACTCCCTCCGTTGCACAATACATGCCTTCCATTTGCCAAAATATATATGTATCTAGACATGTCTTAGTATATAGGTACATCCATTTTTGGACAAATGGAAGTCTAGTATTTTGGAACAGAGGGAGTACATAATAAAATTTTTAAGTTAGCACAACTAGTCTAATCTGAGAGCAGAACCGAAGATTTGGTTGGGTTCTTCCTCCTTTTGCCGACACATGGGACATCCAGCATCCAGGTCGTGTCATGAAAGAAAATAGAGTAGTAGTTGAAGCCACGAGATGTGCATCTTGGGTTAAACTGTAAATAGAATCTTACTACTCTTGAGTAACTCCAAAAGCGGCCACCAAAGATCTTTATTGGATTTGTTTTTCATCACTAGCACGTCGAGGTAAAAGATGTGCAGGTGCAGTGGGACCTCTTGCGTTTCCACTGACATGTGGGGCCGCATGTGAGCAAACAGATGATGGGCTCCGCACGTCCGCTGGCTGGCTGAGAAGAGAGATAGAGGAGGGCTGAGCACAGACTGCAGGAAATTTGTTCTACGTACCTCGATATAGGCTCGATATAGTGGGGTGGCATGGGCCATAACTAGCATTCACGTCTAGCAGTACGACACACGCCACCCACACGAGTCCCATCCGACACCAATTTTCTTGGAGTCTGTGCTACACCCATCTCTTCTCGCTCCTGTTTTCTCAGCCATCGCATGGTGGGCGGGGTGGGGGTTTGCCGATAGTCGGTTTGCTCAACTGCGGTCTCACTTATAAGTGAAAATGCAACACCGCACGCATTCCCGCTTGAGCGGCGTGCCGGACCAACCGTGTGGGGGTCCGACGTGAACACGGCAGGCTTTTCCTTTCGAACTCGTAACTTGTAAAATTTGGTTCTGCTACATGGCGCGACCGATAGATAGAAAATAATGATTTTTCCTAGAGTAATGAGAAGTTTGGTT
Source organism: Triticum urartu (assembly GCF_003073215.2). Classification (NCBI taxonomy): domain Eukaryota; kingdom Viridiplantae; phylum Streptophyta; class Magnoliopsida; order Poales; family Poaceae; genus Triticum; species Triticum urartu. Next base: position 592,919,871 of record NC_053023.1, on the reverse strand, counting down.
CTGGCGCCGTTCATGCATGGAGTATGTACGAAAATTATGAAGTTGATGCGAAAGGCAAGATAATTATTGTAGTATCATATACTACTACATGGATTTGACGGAAAGATAAAAATACATACGGATCCATCAACGTTCAATGACATCCTCACGCCCTAGTGCGCCGGGTCACCAACCGACGTGTGAGGAGCAGCGGCGTTGGCAGCGAGCTCAACGTGCTTCTGAACAGTGCCGTCCTAGGTTGCCCTGCGCTCCAAGAAGGCCAGCGTCCTATCGTCCTCCTCTTGCATGTAGTAGTCCTTGTGGACGATTTGCGCGTAGACGTGGGTGATTATGTCGATGGTGTATTGCCGCGCCGGCGCTGCGCGGCAAGGGTGACCTCGAGGTGGACATTCTCCGGCGCGATGGCGGGCAGTCGCAAGGCCACCAGTGCGTCGAAGAGGTTGTTACCATAGTGGCCGTTGAGGGTGGCGGGCATCGCAGAGCCTGGGCGCGTTGGCTGGAGGCTTACGTCAAAGTCGTCCGCAAGCTTCTTGACGACGGTGAACTTGTTGAGGAAACCGACGAGGACCTCGTCGAACAAGGAGACGAAGCTGTCATCCAAGCGGCCCCTCGCCCTGGAGGCCTCAAGCAATACTACTTGGAGATGTTCCTCATTGCCGGGCCGCAGGCCGGCGTCGTGGACCATCTGGCACAGTCGGCTGATGCTCGCGCTCATCGCCTCCATGGGTCTAGCGTAGCTTCTAGTCAATGATCTTGTGATTCGAGTGATCACTCGGCCCTTGGTTAGCGTGCGTAGGTGCGTAGGATTTCATACTACTCCTCGGCCCTCTACTGCACCTGCCTTTGGCTGTATGATAGGTGGGCCAGCCACCCCTTGGGGCCACGTGTCATTCACCCAAAGGCAGTTGTCATAAGTCAATGAAGCTGCGTCCCCCTCCGTGCCGGTGCAGTATAGTCATCTCACTGGACCTCTAGTTGGGGCCAAATGAGAGAAGTTTGATGTCTACTGGTTTATTGGTCCCCTTTGCATTTTGCGCCAAGTTTTGACCTTTGATTTAACTAATAAAATGTTAATGCATGTAAACAAAAATGTTGTGTAAGTCACCTTACGAAAACCAAATAATCCCAAAATACTTAGGCACGGTGCATTAACTCCCTCCTTGTTTCTTATTTCATACATATCAACCAATGAGAGATGTGGGCCATGCATGCTTTCAATGACTTGAGACTAACAAACATGACATGCAGTGTTTAGTTCATTGCATGTAATCCTATTAGTACTCTAGTTAGGAGTAGCAAAAATACATTAAGTTCTCTCGCCGATAGGAATAAAACACCATGTATTTATGTACAAAGGGAGTAGTACATTTTTGGTGACATGCATTACTAGATATTGCTAGTTAAATACTAAAATCTAGATGGACGTGGTAGTACTCCTAAATCCAGATGGTGGTGCTACTAGTACTAGTAGTAGTACTACCAATGTAGTACTCCATAGTAGGATTACTAGCACTGTACTACCCGTTGGTCAAATTATTACGTGCTGCTCCTCACAGTGAAGTGACAAGACCCTGCGCCGGAGATGACACCTGAGTATAGGCGCCGTGTTCGGCATACCATAGTCAGCCTCACCGTCTACAGTCACTATCATCATGGCTGTAGAGCTAGCCTGCTTAGAACTAGCCCTGTTCGACATAATTTCCGTGCGTAGATGCCCGTGCATTGCACGGAACACCAAGATTGGGGGTGGACGGCTCCGGCAGCGGCCATCGCGCCAGATTTTTCCACGGCCTTCTACTCCTAGATGTGGTGGGGAGGAGATGAGGCTGATTGTGAGAGACAATGAGTTGTTTGTAAATAGGGAACAAGTGCGGGCATCTTTTTTGCAAAAATGGAGAAGCTTGGTTTGTATGCGTCAGATCTAGATCCGACGGCTATTGGTGAAAGATGGGAGGCACACCATCATCACCAACTCAGGACCTGTTTGATTCGTAGGATTTTGAAAACGCAAGAATAGGACACAGCAATATTACAAGTTTCAAACTGATATTACAAATCTTAGGAGTAATGCTGCACCTACGAAGAGGGAATTACTAGGAAGTTTACGTAAGAACTTTCATTACTTTAGGTGGATGCAACATTATCGTACAAACTAAAATCCACCGCCCTGACAAGTCACTAATGGGAAAATAAGTTTTCGAGTCTCTAGCCACTTGATGTTTCAAAAACAAATTCAGCTTCTGCAGAGACTTTGTCATTTAGGCTTAGACGCTTGCGGTGATCAGCACGCCATTCATTGTTGCGCCAGAGAACGCCAAACACCATTACCTTGAGCACACTTGCCTCCAAAACAAAGAACCTGGCCAATTTAATCTCAGATGTGCTGCCTCGGTAGTCAATCAAATCAATTTATGTAAGATGCAGACCAAGGCATTCGATGAGATTGTTATAGTGCAGCACATTTTTCACTTTCGGGTCTTTTTTTATCTGCAAAAGAAGAGAACATATTAGAGCAGCTGGCTGCATAAGATTGCCGTGTCATCAAGAGGTACCAATATCATTCGCTCATACGATAGGGCTGGCTAGCTAGTGATATTCTCTCTCTCTCTCTCTCTCTCTCTCTCTCTCTCTCTTTCTCTTTCCTCTCATTTAACTAGGAGCACGTGAAGAGCTTGGGCATTTGTTGCCTTCCACTATGTGGCTGATGCCATATTTCGCAAAAGTATGCCACATAACACGCATCGATGTCAAATCAAAAGATTTTGGCACCGCTCTCGCGATGTGAGAGAGTTGGCACCGCTATGCACACAGACCCACATGTATAAACAAATCAATCAAACCAACCACACTAGCCTCTCACTCTCCCAAACAAGTGTTTTTTTATTGCTCCAGTCCTCTCTCTCTCCCACGCAGTGTTTTTTCATTGCGTGAGCTAATTTGGCACTCGAGCAAAGTAGGTGATCCAGATTGGGACACCAGGTGAGCAATGGAGGGGCATCGATGCCAAATGCATCACAAGTGAATTTGGCACATGTTTTGGCCTACATAGCCCACTTTTGTAATACTACCTCGTATTTAGTATAAAATTTTGACCATAGATTTACCTAAGAAAATGCCAATGCATGTCACTAAAAATTACACCATTTGAAATTATGTTCAAATACAAATCCAACGATATAGTTCTTAGTGACATGCATTAACATTTTGTCAGTTAAATCTATGGTCAAATTTTGATACTACAAAATTGGAAGAGTAAACCAGGAGAATTTGGCAGACGAGTACACCAACGCTGTCAATTTCGGCGCGTCAATGACCCTGATTTTTGTTGGACCTTCTAGATCCGATACAAGCAATCTCTCAAGGAAAGGCGCATTCTTAATGACCATAACGTGGAACAGCTGGAGTGATCTCTTCCCAATTGATGTCTTGTTACGGGGCCAGCAAGACACATAAATCCATCAGAGATTCATCGAGGCGATGTGGAGGCTAATAAACCCGTGGATCTGCTCAAGACGAAGGTACTCGAGCGCAGTACAGCTGCAGACCAGGTGCTCCATAGCCTTCTTCGAGATAACAACGTCGAAGAGGTCAAGCTGCTTGAGTTGAGGGAGAAGAAGAGCGGGCGCGGCATTAATCTGGGGAAGATAGCAGGAGCTGAAGCTGGCGCGGCGCAGCGTTGGCGCGAGGCGGAGCGCGGACGGCGGCAGAGTGCGACATCGTCCAGCTTCAAAGCTGAGCTCCTCGAGCTGATCTAGGGCGGGGGATAAGAACCACTCGTCGAACTTGGGTTGGACCTTGCAGTTGGTACTGAACATGCGGATGTCAAGGCGTTTGGCTGGCCCAGGGTGCGATAAAGGATCTTGGAGACTGCGGCCATGCGTTTGCAATCCCCGCCGCAGAGGCAGCTGTCGACGGTGAGGTTGAGGGGGCGCAACGCCAGAGGGGGCGCCACCGCCGGGAGAGCAGGGTGGTCCGCACGACAGATTTGGTGGGGAGGAGGCCGATGATGACGAGCAGCGTGTCGTCGGGGAGGCTGCTGATGAAGTCCAGGCTCGCCGGATGCGGTTTTGGCTAGAGCCGCCTCCGCTTGTTGGCTGCCTCGCCGTCCATCTCAACCGGCGGCGACACCGGTGTACACGTGTGCTGGTGTGTGTTGTGTGCTGGGTGTGCGCGAGTGCGTCCTTCTGTGCATGCCGCCGCGCAGTTGTGAATTGTGCGCGAGTGCGTCCTTCGCGCGCAAGAAGTTTGTCCTCAATGCGCCCTCAATTTACTAGAGTGCGGGGTGCTACCCCGAGTGGTTTCAACTTTGTTTACTTCACCGCGTGTCAGATGGGCCTCTAGTTTACTTATTTTCACCCACTACCACATGGGCCAGCACACGAAGATACAGAACACGAGCTGACAAGGCAGCATGTGGATTGGTTGACCGGTCAACTAAACAATATACGGAGCTATACGCTGACACAGTGAGCGTATAATCCATCGGTATAGAGAGTTCGAGTGAGAGGGGAGGCCCGTGAGAGATAGCAGAGAGAGAGAAAGAGCTACTCCCTCCATTCGATAATGTAGTTCCAACATTTTTTAAGTCAAACTTTTGAAACTTTGACCAATTTTATAAAGAAATTACTTATATCTACAATACCAAAGATAAATGATAGTATGAAGTAAGTACATGTTGTGATGAATCTAATGATCATTCCAGATGTAAATGTTTTTCTCCACATATACCTAGTCAAACGTTTCTGAAGTTTGACTTTTCAAAACATCCATATGCTTATGGACGTGACAGAGTCCCTAACAAGAGAGAGAGAGAGAGTGAAAAAAGTGTGTGTGCGTGTGTGAAAGAGACATGGACAACACATGATAAAAGTAGAGAAAAAGCGTGGGTGTCTTATGCAAACATATCACACATGCATCTTCGACAGCGGGGGCAAGGTGAGGAGATAGTGTGTGGTTGTTTGGAACCAAGAGAGCAAGACCCCTAGCACGTGGCCAAGAGGGGTCTGACAAACAAGGGAGAGAGGTCGAGAGAGACGTACAGAGAAAATGCAGACATGGGGAGGAGAGAGTGTATGTTTGTCATAGAGAGATCCCTTGGAGATCGTGATGGGACTACATGGGTGGGAGATCGAGTGACAAGGTGTGTGCGTGATAGAAGATGCCCCGAGAGATATTGAGATAGACGTATGGATGGAAGGAGACAATACGTGTGTTCATGTTGGCTAGTAAGAGATAATCATACTTAGGAGGGGGGAGTGCTTGCGCCTATGATGGATTGAGGGATTATGGTACTTAGGGGGGTGCGTGTCACATGGAGAGAGAACAAGGGCGGAGAGTGTTGGATGGGTCTATATGTATAGCGCGAGCGAGACATATGTATGTGTGAACCAGGGAGATATAAGGCCAGTTTGGCTTGCGTCCTGAGCATCTTTTGCCTGGCCTGGGGTTGTGGCTGGATTTCATGCACGCTTGTTTGGTTGCTACCCTGTGAAAAAGAAAGCCCGCCTGGCCTGGGTTCCCTTGCACTTTAATTAGCTTGGCTGAACTCCAGACACTGCAAGTAGCCTGGCCAGGCGACCGATTTCGAACGCCTGGTCGTGCCTGGTCGTGTGGCCACGAGGCTAACAGCAACATGGATGGATATTAGCATTAAATAATTGATGCATGGATTGATTGATGGGACGTTGATGCTTTGCCTGGCCCAGGCATGAACCAAACGCTTCAGCACCACACAAGCCTGGCCAGGCAGAAATATTTTACATCTCACGTCCACACCAGGCAGTACCGGCCATCAAGGCATGAGGGTCAGGTCATGAACCAAACTGACCAATAAAGTTTGAGAGAGATTGAGGAGCACCGATAAGGCTGAGTGGTGCGTCAGATAGCTGAGAGGGTGAAAGAGATATTCCATCCGCTCGATAATGCAGTGCATGTAAATTTTTATAAGTCAAACTTTGGAAACTTTGATCAGGTTTATGCAAATGTTATTTATATCTACAATACCAAAGATACATCATACAAAACTACATCTCATGGCGAATCTAATGGTATATGTTTGCCGTACTAGATGTAATTCTTTTTCTCCACGTACATGGTCAAACTTTGTGATGTTTGACTTTTCAATAAATCTATATGCTATGGACCAAGGAGAGTGCCTCAGTCGAGACAGATCAAGTGTGTGTGAAGGAGAATGAGTAAGTGTGCAAAAAGAGTATGTGTGTGAAAGAGAAAGTGACAACAAACGATAAATTAGAGAGAGAGTGAGTGTGTGTTTTTTCGTTTCTTATGCGAACATATCACGCATGCATCTGTGAGATGGAAAAGCGAGGCGAGGAGATACACGAAGATAGCTAGTGTATGATTGTTTGCAACGGAGAGAGACACCCCTGTATCACATGTCCAATAGAGGTGTGGCCAACAAGGAACAAAGGTCGAGAGGGACACATGGATGGCATGGACGCATGGGGAGGGAGAGAGGGTGTGTTTGTGATAGAGAGATCCCGTCGAGATCGTGAGGGGACTATATGGGTGGGAGATCGCGGGAGTGCGTGCGCGATAGAAAGATGCCCCGAGAGAAATTGAGATAGACCATGCACATGTTTGTGATGGAGACTAAGATTAGCTAGTCATATACATATAGGGGGGACTGCGTGTGCCTACAATTGAGTGAGAGACCATCATACTTGGCTAGCTGGGCATGAGATTGTGTGTGTGCGCGTGTGAGATGGAGAGAGAATGAGGGGAGAGATAGAGTTTCAGATGGGCCTATCGAGTGCGAGTGAGATATGCATGTGTATGTGTGACCCAGGTGGATGGAGAGTTTGAGAGAGGGGGGAAGAGCTCCGAGACGACATAGTGGTGCATGAGAGAGTTACAGGCAAAGAGCCAAGGAATTTGTGTGCGTACGATGAGTGCACCCAAGATATCTAGCTTGGACTAGCTAGAGTATCATACATAGTGTGCGAGAGAGACGTATAGATGGTGTATATATGCATGCGAACTAGAAAGACCTCCCCCCCCACACACACAAAGAGAGAGAGAGAGAGATGGAGAGAAAGGGAGAGGGACGAACAAGGTTTTTGTGTCGGATGCGTGTGATAGAATTGAAGATTGTCGGTGAGAGAGAGAGAACATGAGTCCGGGAGAGGGGGAGGTCGTGTTTTATGCATCAAAGACTGATATAAACCATGTTTCGATATAAACTTGCATTCAAATATTTAAATTGGAGAACATGTTGTCTACAATCCACACATGAACGGATATATGCGTATATCAGACAAGTTTATTAATTTGACTTTCAACATGTTCATGGAGTACTATAATACTGTACAACATGCTACTCGATTGAGGTGTTCAATTTTGGATTTAGTTCACTATTTTGACCTATTGAACGAGCTATTTCATTGAATCGAGATATTTCATTTTGGGTTTGATTCGTTTTTTTGAGTGGGTCAACTATTTGTCATATAGTAAATCGCTAGCAACGAGCATGTAAAAACACATTACTCCCGAGCATCATCTCTCCATCTAAAAAAGAAGTGGCAAGCTAATATTTCAAAATTTGATCTAAATCAACTTGGTAGGGTAGACGTGGATGCTTGTTCTCCCAAAATTTGAACGAATCGTTAAACATCCTCTCTACTCGGTGGAATTCGCCCGAGCAAATAAATGGGAGACGCAAAATTACCGTCCTATGTGGGACATGCATCAATTGGCCCATTGTACATCGAGGGTAGGTTCGTAACTTCATCCAAGCGCGCCTTCTCCTCGGCCGAAATGACATGTGCCGAATAATTCATAAACCATGGTCGGCAAAACACGCTCTCCTCGCCCGAAATAGCTCGCGCCCACTATTTCAAAACACGCTCTCCTCGCCCGAAATCGCTCGCGCCCACTATAGTTCAAAACACACCCTCCTCGCCCGAAATCGCTCGCGCCCACTATAGTTCAAAACACACCCTCCTCGCCCGAAATCGCTCCCGCCCAGAGAAGCAAAGTTACTCTACTATCCCCGAGCCTCAGTACACAGACCAAAGCTGAGAAGCCTATAGGCAAGGGTAGAACTATAACTCCCCCTCACATTTCAGACAAATGCGTCCGTAAGACATGGTTCCACTCCCCTCCCAATTTCCCCCGCCCGCCCCCATTCATACCTCGTGGGCGCCAAATCACCTTCTCCCCGGGAAGCTCCCTTCTCCCGAGCCGCGAAACCTCAGCCCCACCTCCATGGCGCCCCCCACCGCACCAATTTCACAGCCGCCCTCCTCCCTAATGCCGGAGACGCTGTCCATTTGCCGTCATGCACTGGGCCGTGTGCCTCTTACTCCGTGCTGCTGGTGCTGCCTCGACGACGGCCGCGTGAACCGTACCGGAGCCGATTCACCCCCGCCGTTGTTCACGGCGCCGGAGCGGCTCCAACTTCGGATCCGTCCAGAGTCCTGGCTCTACTTCGGTGTAGCCGTCGACCGTCGCGACATCGCTCTTTCCCTGCCGCCGGTCACCACCGCAACCGCGCCGGCCTCACCGACTCGGCAGCTGGACCTGCCTACTTCACCATGCCGCCAGATAGGTTGCACCCTCATCTCAAATCATTTTATTTAGGTGTCAGTTGTCTGAATTTTTATTCTGGGACAATCAATTTGCAATGGGAAGCAGCACCCCTCGAGGAGGCGGAGCTCCTAGGCTGCCGGTTGGATGGTGTCTAACGTAAGGGTGCGGGGCCGCAAGTTCGCCGCGGAAGCAGCGCTTAGATGGCTATCTTTTAGAGTTGCGTGGGTTGAAGGTACTGCCGCCACCGGATCTGGATGACGGGGAGTCTTTGTGGATTGGCCCGGGGGCGGTGCAACCACGGCAGTGCGGTGGGGCGGGGAGCGGGGTTTTGGCCGGGGCCATGGACGGCGGAGGCAGGCTGCTCTGCCGTTGGTCGCTGGCTCTTCGGGGAAGATTCTGAACAGTGTCAGCCGGGAGGCACAAGACGGCCAGCCATCCGGCGTAGATCGGACAGTACCAAAATAAAATAAAATCGTGTGACCCCAATTTAGTCTTCAGTCAACAGACGTGTCACCACTCTCGTACCTTGCTGTTGATCTCTTAGTGCATTTCTTCAGATCAAAGAGATATGTCGTTCTTAACATTATGCGTTATCTGCATCTTCAGACACACCGTGTTCCGACTCACCGCAGCTGCTCCAACAAGGGAAGCATACACCAGAAGGGAGCTATAGTCCCCACTCAACAGTTCCCTGCATCGAATGCGCGTGCCCGACATGCACGGACACAACAACTGCAGGGCCATCGACAAGTCAGCACATGATGCTCACTCCTATGGATGGCAGCCAGATAGGTTGTACCCTCATCTTACTTGTGTGCAACATTTATGGCTTTGTTATTCATCTAAGCATGGAAAATAGATCATCACATTTCACTGTATATTCATGCTGATCTCTTACGGGTCTTGTTCAGGAGTTAACGTTGTTCCATAGTTCAGCTAAGATACTTGTTCTTTAGGTAACACTGTTCCATAATTATCATCCATCAGCCAATGCTATCCCACAGGCTGGTGATTATAGTATTATACCACTTATGGTATTTCCTATGTTGTTCTTTAATACTTTTGTGTGCCATCTAGTTAATCTCGAGTACAAACGATACATATTCAGTAGCTTTCATCTGTGTTCTCCCTTTAGTTTATGAGACCTGTTGCTGCTAGTTAACCCCAGTCCTACTATTTATGTCGTCTCCTACATGCACTCATTACATAAATCTAACTACTAGTTGTCTTCCATGCATGTCAGATATAATTGCACACACTGATATATCCACAAGAACCTCACGGAGCAATGTAAAGGCCAATAAACTTGATGTCAATGATACCCAATATGATGGAACATGTAAAGGCAGTTCTTCAGAAGACTTGCAGAAAGATGATGAATCCTCTTCACCCCACAAGGTCCTTGCTCTAACTTGGCCTGTGATATGGGTACAACATGCATATAATGTCCTGGAGTGTATCTACTCTGTTACAATGCCATGTGCTTAGCATGCTGATCATGCATGTAAATATGTCATGCCTTCCTGTTTTTCAGTACCTATTCCATTCATGATAACATGTTTTCAAATTCAAGTACTGTCATTCTACTCTATCGCAATGCCATCTGCTTAATTTGGACATCATGCTTCTAAATATCTTATGCATTGTTATTCATCAGTATGTACTTCATCTATCTACCATACCATGTTTTTTGCATTGAAGTGATGTTCTAGTGCTCTGTTGCAATGCCATCTTATTTTCCCAATCATACACGTGTATGTTGCCTTAGTTATTTCTGTACGTATTCCGCTAGCATACGGTTCTACATTCAACTAGTGTTTTTTGATGTGTTGTCCTGTCGTATCCCTAACTCTTACACCATACTCCCTCCGTCCGGATTACATGTTGCCGAAATGGATAAAAAAGGATGTATCTAGAACTGAAATACTCCTAGACCCATCCATTTTTCCGGATGGAGGGAATACATGTCAATATGTCATGCCTTTCTATTCTTCAGTACCTATTCCATCTCTCTGCTGCCGCATGTTTTATAATTAAAGCACCATTCTTCTATACAAGGCATGCAAGGGGAAGATGACTATGTTAGAATCTGAAGGGTTACAAACAAGGCCTTTGCAAAAGATCCAAATGCCTGGAGATAATAAACCAACTCCAGTTTTTATAGATACTGCTCCAGCATAGAGAAACCCTACTCCTACTGATAATAAGCAGATTCCAGTGGCCAAAGAACTAGTCCGCTCCAGTCCAGCAAAAATATGTCAACTCAATTCTAAGAAGCGTGTGTGTATCCTTGCATCATGAAATTTTAAAGCATGTTGATCATATTTTCTACATGTTTCTTACCCATCTCTCTTTTAGAAAATAAGCTTAACAGATAGAAGATTTTCTGCAATGGTATCGTTTATGAGGAAAGATTCTTGCAGGAATTCTCTGTGCTCCAATGTAGATGTAAGTACCTGTCGTATATCACTATATTTTTACATCAGCATGTATTTTGTTAATCAGCATGGATCCAACCTTTATCCGATCTAAATTTAGTTGTAGCAAAATGTATGATTAAAGGCCACAATGTTGATTTTTGCAAGGAAAACTGCCTGGTAGTTTTGCATCCTGAGCTGCATGAGTGTACTATCTCATATCAGTGGGTTTGAATACTTTGGTACTGCAGTGGGTTTTTCAGTATTTTTTTACTATGTTGTCCTGTCGTATCCCTAGCTCTTACATCATACTCCCTCCGTCCGGATTAAATGTCGCAGAAATGGATAAAACTGGATGTATCTAGAACTGAAATACGCCTAGACCCATCCATTTATTTCCGGATGGAGTGAATATGTGTCAATATGTCATGCCTTTCTATTCTTCGGTACCTATTCCATCTCTGTTGTAGCATGTTTTATAACTAAATCACCATTCTTCTATATAAGGCATGCAAGGGGAAGACGACTATGTTAGAATCTGAAGGGTTACAAAACATGTCTTTGCAAAAGATCCAAACGCCAGGAGATAATAAACCAACTCCATTTTTCATAGATACTGCTCCAGCACAGAGAAACCCAACTCTCACTGATAATAAGCAGATTCCAGTCGCCAAAGAACTAGTCCGCTCCAGTCCAGCAAAAGAATGTCAACTCCATTCTAAGAAGTGTGTGCGTATCCTCGCATCATGAAATTTTATAGCATTCTGATCATATTTTCTACATGTTTCGTACCCGTCTCTCTTTTAGAAAATAAGGTTAAACGATACAAGACTTCCTCCATTGGGATTGTATTCGAGGAAAATATCTTGCGGGAATTCTCTATGCTCCAGTGCTGATGTAAGTACCTGTTGTATATCACTATATTTTTACATCAGCATGTATTTTGTTAATCGGCCCGAATCTAACCTTTATCTGATCTAAAATTAGTTGTAGCAAAATGTTAAAGGCGCCAATGTTGATTTTTGTAAGGAAAACTGCCTGGTAGTTTTGCGTACTGAGCTGCATGAATGTGCTATCTCATATCACACACATTACTGAATTGTAGTGTTTCTCTGGTTGCCCATTCATTCATTGTGTCAATGTTGCTTTCGTATTACCTTACCTGGCTGATGATAGTTGTGCCATATTGTGTTAATTTGGTGTAGGCTAGTTGCCCAAACGTTCGTTGTGTCAATGTTGCTTTCCTATTATCTGACTTGGCCAATGATAGCAATGCTAGTGTGTTAATTTTGTGCAGGCTGCTGAAGATAAGAAGACAAACTCTGAAAACAGCAAGACAACCCCATTGTTTCTTTCCAGTAAATCTAGGCCAGGTAATATGGCAATAACTCATGATTAATCTGTTTGGTTCCCGTCCTAATTTATGTTATGATGCAATGGTCAAGACACTCTCCACTATCAATAATACAAGCCTGCCAAAATTGCCATCTGAATCTGTTCAGTATCCTCTGTCTCGAATGCGACGGAATAAATGTATGTTTGTGAACCAATTAATGCCTGAAGCAATGATGGAAATGGTGGATGAATCAGAGGTGCAGAGTCGTGCGACACAACAACTAGTCAATGTTTTCAGAGACAGTGTGGCAAAGCAGCAAGAACTTGCCCACATGCTTATGGGCGTCAACTGTGCTGAGGTTGCAGATTGTGACATTGTAGATGGTTACGTTCTGCTCATTTATTTGCACTGGCATCAATCTTTGATTGCCTAGTCGATGTAATTTCATGTAATATATTCTGGATGTGCAACGTTATTCCCTGTATGCCGTACCTTTGCTCGTCGTAATGGGCTCAAATTATCTAATTTGGCCTAAAGACATGAACGAACTTTAGTGGGCCCATTAACTTAATGGGCCGTTACTAGGCCGAAAGTTAATGGTCGGCCCTCTTACCTCCCGGGTCGTTAACAGGCCGACATCGAAGTGGGAAACAGGTGGCCCCAATTTATTTCACGGGCCGTTAACAGGCCGTTACTAAGTTTGGGCTACATATGGCCCAACTATACTGTAGGCCTTTAGCAGGCCGAAAGAGATAGCAGGCTTGTATTGGACCATGAAGAGCATGGGCCGCTAAGAGGCCGAAAGTCAGGTCGTATTGTAAACGGCCCAACTGTGTTGTGGGCCTTTAGCAGGCCGAAAGAGAAACTGGGCTGGTATTGGACCATGAAGGGCATGGGCCATTAAGAGGCCAAAACTAAGGTCCGACTACAAATGGCCCAACTCATTTATGGTCCGTTAACAGGCCGAAAGGCACACAGGGCCGGGAATTGGCCCAACACTTAAATGGGTCACTAAAAGGCCAAAACTCAGGTCCGACTACAATTGGCCCAACTGATTTATGGGCCGTCAACAGGCTGAAAGTGACACCGGGCCAGAAATTGGCCCAATACTTAAATGGACCGCTAAAAGGCCGAAACTTAGGTCCGACTACAAATGGCCCATCAGATTTATGGGCCGTCAATAGGCTGAAAGACACACCGGGCCGGAAATTAGCCCAACATTTAAATGGGTCGCTAAAAGGCCGAAAGATGTACATCCTGAAAATTGGCCCATCCATTAAATGGGCCGTTAACAGGCCGAAATCTCATCGGGCCGATATTGAGCCCAAATATATAGCGGGCTGTTAACGGGCTCGAACTGCGATGGGCTGCAATGGTGTCAAATATTTAACGGGCCAAATTGGCACATCTCGTATGGGCCGTGGGCTTAAATGGACCTGACACAAGTAGGCCTTATATGGGCCGGCCTGCTAATTTTTACTGGGCCGACCTTTTTCACCGGAATGAGCCACTGTTGGGTCGTGCCACGTGTCGACCTATCATAGGCGCCTCCTGTCCAATGAGTGGATGACATCTGTCCCAACGATGAGCTGACATGTGTTTCCTCTAGCTAATGATGATTTTACACGTGGAAAATCCCCATTGGTTGGGGCTGTTAACGGGTTATCGGGTCCAAAACCCGACCCAATAGCTTAACGGCGTTCCGTTACGGTGGATGCCACGTGTCGGTCACCCTTGACGAAAGCACTTATGTGACGCACGATTTATTGTCATGGAAGTGGACACTTCCTTGATGATAATTTTGGTAATGTCATGGAACACTTCTACGACAACACAGGTATGACTATCTTGATTCTGTCATAAATTTGTCATGGATGTAAATGCATTACAAAAAACGTGACCTACTATGACAAACATGTATCATCATGGAAGTGTATTTTTTTGTAGTGCACGTCAGCGTATGGAAAAATAAAATGCTTCCTCCTAGTGTTTTCCTGGCATCTGGGACCCACGACATTGTGAGCGTATATAGTCAATAGACAAGAGAACATCACAAGATCGGCTGACACCTAGGACGTAGCTACTCGAGCAGTATTTTTTTGTTTGGTATTGTTGAGACGGAGTAGGGTTTGAACTGGCCTGTGGCCCGTCTAGGCTAGGCTTATATTTTATGTTCACCATGTGACCAGCCCAGCTATTTTTTCTTTGTGAAAATGAGCCCAGTTTATTTTTTCTAAAGAATACCCAATCCAGGCCTACTTATTTTTCTACACCCTGATGGGCTGCAACTCTTTCAAGACGCCTGCAAATCTTGAAAGTAATATGAAATGGGTTGTAAATATAAAAACAGATGACAAATTGGCAATTACTTTATAATTTCTGAATTTTTGCACATTTTCATATTCCTATTTCACTGGGCATTAACCTAATTTAAATATATCTTCAAAGTACTTTAAATCTGGCTCGACATTTCGGTATTAAAATAGTTTGGAACCCACAGAAATATGCGAAATTGGCCCTGGCCAACCAAAAAACGGCTGCAATAAATTGCATAAGAAGTTGCCATGAGCTATATATAAATTATTAAAAAAAGAGGGAGTGGTCTGACTTGTGGGCCTGTTTAGTTGACGCGTATGCAAGATTTTTTAGTTATTATATACGTCAACAAACGATTCTAGCAGACGTAACCGTTGGATGTCAATCCAACGGCCGTCGTGTTTCTTCAATCTCTGATCTTCTTGCTCCAGCCGCCAAAGCAGCGGTGGCGGGACCGCCTACTCCCGCCTCCCGTGGACGGCTGTGCTGCCGCGCAGGCCTCAGTGCCCCCTACTACTCCCACCGCTGGCCAGGGCATCCCTCTACTCACCCACACCCGCAGTTATTCTGCGGCGATGGCAGCCTCACACCGCAGCCGAACCGGTGAACCCTCGTACTCCTCTCCGCGCGGGCTTCCGCTGCCGCGTCTTCCCCGGCTCCGTGTCGTCCCCTTCCTAGGCCTCGCTGTGGTGCTCTCGGCGCGGAGTGGTTAATGTGGACAACGACCGACTTCCATCGGAAGAGTACTGTACGTGGAGAGGCTGACAGTTGGGTCCACGGCAGCCGCAAGGAAGTGCCTCCTAATTACGCGGAAAATAATTATACCTCCACCTGACAGCAGGGACCCACCGGACGGGCCACCGGTATTTCGCGAAAAAAACGTTTCCTCCTGACTGCTGGGACCCACAGGACGGGCCATCGTATTTCGCAAAAAAAACGTTCCCCCCGCTGTCAGCTCGGACCCACCGGAAGTGCCTCCTTATTACGCACAAAAAATGAATACCCCCTGCTACCTGGGACCCACCTTGGTGGGAGGCTGACTTGTGGGCCTACTAAGTTGACTGGGACGGAGGCCTTTGTCAACTTTAGTCAATATATGAACGATTCTAGCTCCAGTGACCGTACGATGTCCATCCAACGGCCGTAGTGCTTCTTCAACCTCTGGTCTTCTTGCTCCAGCCGCCCAAAGCAGCGCCGGTCGTGCCGCCTGCTCCTGCCGCCCGTGGCCGGCTGTGATGCCGCGGAGGCCTCACCGCCCCCTACTACTCCCACCGCTGGCCACGCCATCCCTCTACGCACCCACACCCCTTGTTATTCTGCGGCGACGGAAGCCTCACACCGCAGCCGAATGAGTGAACCCTCATACTCCTCTACGCGTGGGCATCCACTGTCGCGTCTTCCCCGGCTCCGCGTCGTCCCCTTCCTAGGCCTCGCCGTCGTCCACCGCCCTGGTGCTCTCGGCGCGGCGTGGTCAACGTGGTCAAGGAATGGCTTCCATCGGACGTGGACTGTATGTGGAGAGGCTGACAGCTAGGTCCATGGCCGCAGCAAGGAAGCGCCTCCTTATTACGCGCAAAATAATTATTCCTCCACCTAACAGCGGGGTCCCACCGGACGGGCCACGTATTTCGCGAAAAAAATGTTTCCCCCTGACTGCTGGGACCCACCAGCTACATCTTCGCACGCAAGGAAGTGCGTCCGAAAAAAAACGATTCGCCCCCTGACTGCTGGGACCCACCAGCTACATCTTCGCACGCAAGGAAGTGCATCTGGGCAAAAAAATGTTTCGCCCCCCTGACTGCTGGGACCCACCAGCTACATCTTCGCATGCAAGGAAGTGCCTGACAGTCGGGACCCACCTGGTCGAAGCGTACGTAGCGTTGTCATTCTGGTCGCGAATGTGTACGTACATATATACTGGTGGATGAAGAGGCGCGCACATGTCGTAGTAGAGGCGTGTACGTGTCGTAGTAGAGGTGCGCACGTAGCATGTACACGTACGTACAGCGGCCATGGTGCAATAAAGAAAATACGGCCACGTATGTGTACATACGGGCGGGGTCTCGAACGCCTACTCGCGCATACGTACGGTCATGGCTCGTGTACATGGCTGGGTCGGAACGGAGAAACAGCATCGTCATCATGTTCATGGGGAGGCAACGGAATGTGTCGTGTTCATGGGGAGGCAATGGAATGCGCCGTGTTCATCAGGAGGCAACGAAACGCGTGGGAGCCAACCGACTGGGTCGGAATGGAATGTGTGGTCGTGTTCATCGGGAGGGCTTGGACGGAACAGGCGATGGAAACGAGGCCTGGCGTACCGCAAATCGGAGGAAATGGACCTCCTACGTTTGGAATGGGGTCCTGTTGATCGGGAGGGGTCTGGCGTACCGCAAAACGGAGGAAACGGACCTCCTACGGTCGAAACGGGGGTCCTATTGATCGGGAGGGGTGTGGAGCACCGCAAAACGGAGGAAACGGACCTCCTATGGTCGAAACGGGGGTCCTGTTGATCGGGAGGGGTGTGGCGTACCGCAAAACGGACGAAATGGACCTCCTACGGTCAAAACGGGGGTCCTGTTCATCGGGAGGGGTGTGGCGTACCGCAAAATGGGACTCCACGGGATACTGTTCATCTCCACCGTCGACCTCCTCCAGCCTCCATGGGCTACCGTCGACCTCCTCCAGCCTCCACGGGCTCCTGTTCATCCAGCCTCCACCGCGTGCTACTCCACCGGCTACTGCTCAACCACCCCTCCACAGGCACTCCTCCACCGTCTACTGTTCATCCAGCCCTCCACACCACGGGGTCCTGTTCAACCACCCCTCCACGGGCACCCCTCCACCGTCTACTGTTCATCCAGCCCTCCACCACACCACGGGGTCCTGTTCATCCAGAGGCAACGCCACCGCTCACTGTTCATCCAACACCCCCCGCAACGCTCACTGTTCATCCCAGAGGCAGCATCGATCGGCTTCAGTTAGCAGCAGTAGCGAAGGAATCGCTCGATCGGGTTTAGTTAACATCCATCGATCGATCGCTCGGGTTCAGTAACGCGTAGCCTGCAGTGTAATCGCTCGGGTTCAGTTAGATCCCAACGCCTCGCTCGGGTTCAGTTAGAGCCAACGCCTCACACACACGCGTGTACGTGTACGAGAGAAACGTGCATCGCTCGGCCCCCGACCTCCCACCGTAACCAGGAACTCCCCAAAATTTTCCTCCCCCTCGCTTCTACCATGGTTTTTTCCGTCATGGATGGCCCAAAGAATGTCATGCAGGTGCGTCTCCGACCCGCCCAGGACGAAAAGCCCATTTTCTGTCATGATTTTTTGTCATAGAAGTAGGAGCCCACCACATCTATGATGATACCGGGTTTTTTCACAATTATCGTCATAGAAGTGTCATATGTATGATAGAAAAAAAATTCGTTTGGCCCAAAATGTCACGGATGTGTCTTTTTTTTGTAGTGATGAGCAAGCAAGTTGGATGCACACCCACTTAGTTATTTTTGTTGAGCTTTCATATACTTATAGCTCTAGTGCATCCGTTGCATGGCAATCCCTACTCACTCACATTGATATCTATTAATGGGCATCTCCATAGCCCGTTGATACGCCTAGTTGATGTGAGACTATCTTCTCCCTTTTTGTCTTCTCCACAACCACCATTCTATTCCACATGTAGTGCTATGTCCATGGCTCACGCTCATGTGTGAAAATTGAAAAAGTTTGAGAACACCAAAAGTATGAAACAATTGCTTGGCTTGTCATCGGGTTTTGCATGATTTAAATACTTTGTGTGGTGAAGATGGAGCATAGCCAGACTATATGATTTTGTAGGGATAACTTTCTTTGGCCATGTTATTTTGAGAAGACATAATTGCTTAGTTAGTATGCTTGAAGTATTATTGTTTCTATGTCAACATTAAACTTTTGTCTTGAATCTTATGGATCTGAATATTCTTACCACAATAAAGAAAATCACATTGATAAATATGTTAGGTAGCATTCCACATCAAAAATTCTATTTTTATCATTTACCTACTCGAGGACGAGCAGGAATTAAGCTTGGGGATGCTGATACGTCTCCAATGTATCTATAATTTTTGATTGTTCCATGCTATTATATTATCTGTTTTGGATGTTTATGGGCTTTATTATGCACTTTTATATTATTTTTGGGACTAACCTATTAACCCAGAGCCCAGTGCCAGTTTCAGTTTTTTCCTTATTTTAGAGTATCGCAGAAAAGGAAAATCAAACGGAGTCCAATTGACCTGAAACTTCACGGAACTTATTTTTGGAACGGAAGCAATCCAGAAGACTTGGGGTGTACATAAGGGAAGCAACGAGGAAGGCACGAGGCAGGGGGCACGCCCACCCCTTGGGCGCGCCCTCCACCCTCGTGGGCCCCTCATGGCCCCCCTGATGTATTTCTTCCTCCTATATATACCAATATACCCTAAATCCATCAAGGAGCACAATAGATCAGGAGTTCCGCCGCCAGAAGCCTCTGTAGCCACCAAAAATCAATCTAGACCTGTTCCGGCACCCTGTCGGAGGGGGGGAATCCCTCTCCGGTGGCCATCTTCATCATCCCGGTGCTCTCCATGACGAGGAGGGAGTAGTTCTCCCTCGGGGCTGAGGGTATGTACCAGTAGCTATGTGTTTGATCTCTCTCTCTCTCGTGTTCTTGTGGTGGTACGATCTTGATGTATGGCGAGCTTTGTTATTATAGTTGGATGTTATGATGTTTCTCCCCCTCTACTCTCTTGTAATGAATTGAGTTTTCCCTTTGAAGTTGTCTTATCGGATTGAGTCTTTAAGGATTTGAGAACACTTGATGTATGTCTTGCGTGCGATACCCGTGGTGATAATGGGGTATTCTATTGATCCACTTTATGTATGTTTTGGTGATCAACTTGCGGGTTCCGTGACCTTGGGAATCTATGCATAGGGGTTGGCACACGTTTTCGTCTTGACTCTCCTGTAGAAACTTTGGGGAACTCTTTGAAGTACTTTTGTGTTGCTTGAATAGATGAATCTGAGATTGTGTGATACATATCGTATATTCATACCCACGGATACTTGAGGTGACATTGGAGTATCTAGGTGACATTAGGGTTTTGGTTGATTTGTGTCTTAAGGTGTTATTCTAGTACTAACTCTAGGATAGATTGAACGGAAAGAATAGCTTCATGTTATTTTACTATGGACTCTTGAATAGATCGATCAGAAAGGATAGCTTTGAGGTGGTTTCGTACCCTACCATAATCTCTTCGTTTGTTCTCCGCTATTAGTGACTTTGGAGTGACTCTTTGTTGCATGTTGAGGGATAGTTATATGATCCAATTATGTTATTATTGTTGAGAGGACTTGAATTAGTGAAAGTATGAACCCTAGGCCTTGTTTAAACGCATTGCAATACCGTTTACGCTCACTTTTATCATTAGTTACCTTGCTGTTTTTATATTTTCAGATTACAAAAACTATTATCTACTATCCATATTGCACTTGTATCACCATCTCTTCGCCGAACTAGTGCACCTATACAATTTACCATTGTATTGGGTGTGTTGGGGACACAAGAGACTCTTTGTTATTTGGTTGCAGGGTTGTTTGAGAGAGACCATCTTCATCCTACGCCTCCTACGAATTGATAAACCTTAGGTCATCCACTTGAGGGAAATTTGCTACTGTCCTACAAACCTCTGCACTTGGAGGCCCAACAACGTCTACAAGAAGAAGGTTGTGTAGTATACATCAAAGCCCAACTTTTCCTTGAAAGCCAAGGCTAGTGTGGAAGAAGAGGAGGAAGAGGAAGAAGAGGAGAGAAACCCCGAGGATACAAAAATATGATTATCATGAGCACATGGCTCTCGCTTCAGGACAATTTTGGAGTAAGAAGAACTCAAGGCCCAACTTCAACAAGAGCAACTCAAGTGGTGCCAAGGGCAAGCAACGTGTGAGGACTTGCTACAATTGTGGCAATGTGAGCCACTTTGTTGCGGAGTGTCCCTATGAGAAGAAGGAAGACCATGGTGGCAAGCTCATCCAGAAGTACAAGGCCAAGTCTTTCCCCAACAAGAACCACTTCACCAACAAGACTCCTCCCAAGGTATTGGTGGCACAAGAAGAGTACAATGATGATGATGATGATGACGGTGAGATGGTTGCCATGGCCTCCATGGCCATTGCGACAACTCCGCGGGCGTCCCTCTTTGACTCACCCAATGAGAACATCAACGCCAAGTGCCTCTAGGCTAAAGCCACTAACAAGGTAACCCCCAACATCAAAACTACCATCATTACTCATCCTTCTTTGACGGATTGCATTGATGAAAGTGAGGGGTCCAACATGGAGGAAAATGAATTTGAGTCTTTTATGAGTAAGCTCAAGGGTAAATCCAAGAAGCACTTCGTTGCTCTCTTGGAACAACATGGTGAAGCCAATGACATGATCGAGGCTCATGAAGACACCATCTCTAAGATGGAGGGGCATAGTCGTGACTATGCTGATGAGATATCGCATCTCTCTAATGCTCTTGAGGGAGAGTGCGGTCATTGCTTGGCTCTTGAGGAGTCACACAACGATGACCATGCTAAATTAAAGAAACACATTGATCATGCTCTTGTTGTATCTCGTGTGCTAAATTCCGAGAAGGCAAATGTCGGTGTCAAAACTAGCAGATCTCGGGTAGGGGGTCCCGAACTGTGCGTCTTGGCCAGATGGTAACAGGAGGCAAGGGACACGAAGTTTTACCCAGGTTCGGGCCCTCTCGATGGAGGTAAAACCCTACGTCCTGCTTGATTAATATTAGTGATATGGGTAGTACAAGAGTAGATCTACCACAAGATCGGAGAGGCTAAACCCTAGAAGCTAGCCTGTGGTATGATTGTTGTTGTGTATGTTGTCCTACGGACTAAAACCCTCCGGTTTATATAGACACCGGAGAGGGTTAGGGTTACACAAATTCGGTTACAATGGTAGGAGATCTACATATCCGTATCGCCAAGCTTGCCTTCCACGCCAAGGAAAGTCCCTTCCGGACACGGGACGGAGTCCTTAATCTTATATCTTCATAGTCCAGCAGTCCGGCTGAAGGTATAGTCCGGCTATCCGAACACCCCCTAATCTAGGACTCCCTTAGTAGCCCCTGAACCAGGCTTCAATGACAACGAGTCCGGCGCGCAGATTGTCTTCGGCATTGCAAGGCGGGTTCCTCCTCCAAGTACTTCATAGAAGATTTTGAACACAAAGATAGTGTCCGGCTCTGCAAAATAAGTTTCCACATATTGCCATAGAGAGAATAATATTTACACCAATCTAATCAGCTGACGTATTCCGTAGCGTGACACACCACGGCCAAGCCTTTATCTGAGTCATTTCATTATCCCACCTCAGCGCGTCATGCGAGGCGGTTTCCTTGGCACGTCTTGTTAAAGCAGAGATCGTGTCCCCTTATCCCGGGATTCTCATCAATACGGGCGTGGGTAACCCAACCGCGCCATTGATTACGGCGCTTGGAGATAAGCGAGTTTTACCAGGCTGGTGGGGACATGTAGTTGCGTCCGCCCATATAAGGGGATAAGGATCCACCTTTTCACCTACGCCTTCTTCCTCCTTCGCCTATCCATTCTTGCGCACTCGAGCTCCAGCGCCCAAGTCCGCACTCCCCACCTCAACCTTCTCCAGCCATGTCCAGAGCGGGAGGCAAGTGGATGGTCTCCTCTGTCACGGAGGGACACATCAAAAAGCTGAGGAAGGCCGGATACCTGTCTAACAACATCGCATATCGGCTTCCCGAAAAGGGGCAGCTCATCCCCACCCCTAGGCCCCATGAGAGGGTGGTGTTCCTCCCCCATTTCCTCCGCGGACTGGGCTTCCCTCTCCACCCATTTGTCCGGGGGCTCATATTCTACTACGGCCTGGATTTCCACGATCTGGCCCCGAACTTTGTCCTCAACATCTCGGCGTTTATTGTCGTGTACGAGGCTTTCCTCCGCATCCGACCCCATTTCGGCCTATGGCTCAAGACATTCAATGTCAAGCCGAAGGTGGTGCGCGGCAACCAGGCAGAGTGCGGAGGCTCCATGGTGGGCAAGATGGCCAACGTCCTATGGCTCGAGGGCTCCTTTGTGGAGACCCTGAAGGGGTGGCAATCGGGGTGGTTTTACATCACCGAGCCGCGTGACGCCGAATGGGTCGCACCCCCCGAGTTTCGATCTGGACCCCCAACACGGCTCACCTCCTGGAAGGAGATGGGCCTGTCGTGGGTTAAGAAAGGAGAGCTGACCGGAATCCAAACATGCATCCAAACCCTGGTGGACAAGAAGCTCAAACTTGTCAACGTAGTCCAGGTTATGCTCATCCGCCTGATCCTCCCGTGTCAACAACGGGCTTTCAACCTGTGGGAGTTTGACCCGGCGCGGCACCAAACCCTGAGCAGGCTCTTCGACACAACGTACGAAGATGCCTGGAAGGTGCTTTTCAAGGGCGTCGAGGCCCCCGCATCTGCTACCGAGGATCGCGGATTCAGTACGCTATGTCACGCTCATGCGGTAAGTTGTTTTTTCCTTTTACAGGGTATCAGTTTTTCATAGTTTGACTCCATGCGGGATCTAAGCTCCCTTACCTTTGACAGGATTGGCAGGTGACATCTGGACAGATCAACTGTCCGGCTCCTTTGCCCGAAGGCCCAGCGGACGCTCGCTTGGCGAAGCTGCTGGTTCTGGCACCCTATGTGGTGCCGGAGAAGAAGGCCGCGAAAAAGGCCACGGGGACTCGAAAGAGTGCCCGGTGCCAGGAGGTGTCGGATCCATCATCCGACGGTTCCAAGGCGCATTCCTCCCGTGAAGACGAGGAGGAAGAAGAAGAGACATCTCCCCCTCCAGCGGGAGGAGAGAAGAAAAGGAAGGCCACCCTCTCTAGGGAGGCCGGAGGGTCCAAGAAGGGGAAAACCCTTCCTCCGGACTACTCCACCGACGCCGACGATGGCGGAGAGGAGTGGCAGCCCAGGGCCAAGCCCCTGGCAAAATCGTAAGTATCCGGATACCAGAGTAATTCATAGTATTCATTTATTGCACAGCTTTCCCTTACGTCGAATATGTTTATGCAGCCCACCCAAAGACCGGCTCGACGCGTCGTCGAGCGGCTCACTGGACTCGTCGGATGTGAACTCGCTTCCGACGGCTTCCTCCCCCTGCCCTACAGACGACACCGAAGTGTTGTCCCAACAGGTTCCAAGACGGGAGAAGGTGGTCCTGGAGGCGCCGCAAGGCGACCTCCCGGACTCCAGGAGTAAAGGGGATGAAACCCCCCAGGGCTCCAAGTCCGGCTCTAGGCCGGATACCGCTCCGGAACCTTCAAAGGTTCCAGAGTCCGGCGGGGGACCTCCTTCCAAGAGGAGCAAGCCCACCGTGCCGGTGGCCCCCGTCCAACCGGAGGTGTCGGACTATATGTTGGAGGCGCTCCAAGGCACCTCCATCGACGAGGAGCACCGCACTATTATGAGTGCGGTGGTCCAGAAGGTTCAGTCCACCAAGAGCGGACTGACTGAAGCTTGTACTAGCCTTTTAACAGGCTTTGAGGTAAGTAAAGAATGTGTAAATAATATTACCGCATAGACAGTAGCCCCTGATGCTCTGTTTGGCGTTCGGGAAGAAAAGCCGAATAGAGGATCAAATAAAATTCGCAGGAGTCTAACAAAAATGAGTCAATATGCGTATGCAGGCTTCTCTGCTTGCGTCCGCCGCACTGACTGCGGAAGTGGACACGCTAAAGCAGAACCTCGAGCAGTCCGAGCAAGAACTCGGGCGTGCCAAGAAGCAGCTCGAGGACAATGAAGGTAAGAAATACCTTTTTTTAATATATATAAAAAGGTGCAATTGCAAAGAATGACAGGATTATTGTGGCTATTGTAGGGGCCACGTCTGAGGTGGCGACCCTTAAGCAAGCGCTGGTTGAGGCCGAGAAGAGGGCGGCCTCGAAGCGCACCGAGCGGGAGAAGTATGAGGCCGAGGTTGGCAAGGTACAGCAAGAGCTCCAGGCTCATGGAAAAACATGAGAGTTTGGAGCTTGACTCAAAGACGCGAGCGTCCGAGCTCGCGGTGGCTATTGAAAATTCCAAGTCTGCAAAGGCCGAATCCCAGAAGACCCTCCAGGAGTTGGATGAGGTGAAGAAGATAGCGGCGGGTAAGGCATTCTTTATGCAAAGCAAACACATAAACGTGAGTTACTTGTTACTTACCCGAATCCGGAGCTCTCCAGGAGTGTTCGTAGATCTTCCCCGGAGTGTGTCTGATGCCGCCGCATTCTATCGAGCCGAGGAGGGTAGCTCGACAAAGAAGGTGTTCTGGTCTCAGTATGCTGAGGCCGGACACCCTGTGCCCCTGAGCGACCAGCTGAAGCTACTGGTCGAGCTTCACAAGGCGGCCGAACAGGCCATGAAGGCCCTCATTGTTCGGCTATGGCCTGGAGGGGCTCTGCCTGGGAGCTATTTCGGGCTGGTGCGGCGGCTGGTGGAGGCCTATCCAAGGCTCGAAGTCATCAAGCGCTCCGTCTGCATTGAAGGTGCCCGTAGGGCCCTTGCCCGTGCTAAGGTGCACTGGGGTAAGCTGGATGCTGAGAAGCTTGTGAAGGACGGGCCACCACCGGGGAAAGAGCATCGCAAGCCCGAGAATTACTATAAGGATGTTCTGAAGGGTGCCTGCCTTGTGGCGGATTAATGTTCTAGGGATGTAATTTTTGAGTGAAACTTGCTCGTTTTATCCTGTGCGCTGAAAACTTGTTCATATGCGCTAAGCAATGCTGTTGGAATTTAAAATATTACCTTCTATGCGGTTGTTTATCAATTCTGAGAGATGGCGAGTCGTCGGCTTCTGCCCCCGTGCCGCTAGTGCTGGGGTGTTCGGGGATAAACCTGAGCACTCCTTTCCCATGTTTGGGTCCTTCGAGGGAGGCGCTCAGCCCAACGAACAAGGCAATCGGACTATAATGCGTGAACACTCTCACTTAGCCATAGAATTC